>NC_141606.1:14951588-15033064 GCF_047967505.1 Dipteris shenzhenensis
CAGATCGTGTTTTTTGGCGGTGGTTGTGCATGACACTTAGTGAAAAATAGGGTTTGTAGCGAGTTTGACCATCCAATGAGAATGATACTTGGCACAAGACTCAAAAAAGGTGAAATTGACATGAGTGCATTGTATCATGCCCATCCGATATGTGCACACTTGAATAACACACCTCAAATACTATTTTTTGGTGGTTGTGCATAATACTTGATGAAAAATTGGGTTTGTGCCAGCTTTGACCATCCAAAGCATATCTGATGGGCACGATACTTTGTACGCACCTCAACATAGGTTGGATTGATGTGCATGCAAAGTATCATCCCTATCGGGTATGAGTGCATTTGAATACACACCTCAAATACTATTCTTTAGCAATTGTGCATAACACTTGATGAAAAATGGGGTTTGTGGCACGCTTGACCATCCAAAGCATATCCTATGGATAGGATAGTTTTCATTTAACTCTAACTAGATTATATCAACACGTGTGCAAAGCATCGTGCCCATCATGTATACAAGCATTTGAATAATACACCTCAGATACTATTTTTTGGTAGTTGTATAGAGTTTGTGGCACGTTTGACCATCCAAAGAAAATATGATGGGCACCATATTTTGCACATGACTCAACATAGATTATATTGATATGTGTGCAAAGTATCTTTCCCATCAGGTATGAGTGCATTTGAATGACACACCTCAGATACATTTTATGGTGGTTGTGGATAACACTTGGTGAAAAATGGGATTTCAGGCTACTTCAACCATCCAGAGCATATCTGATGGGCATGATACTTTGCACACATATCAACATAGGCTATATTAACACATGTGCAAAGTATCATGCCCATCATCAGGTGTGTGTACATTTGAATAACACACCTAGAGCATGCTTTTTGGTGGTTGTGTATGACACTTAGTGAAAAATATGATTTGTGGCAAGTTTGACCATCCAAAGCATATCTGATGAGCGATACCTAGCACAGAACTCAAAAAAGGTTAAATTGACACACATGCAAGGTATAGTTCCCATCCGGTATGTGTGTATTTAAATAACACACCTTAAATACTATTTTTTGGCGGTTGTGCATAATACTTGATGAAAAAGTAGGTTTGTGCTAACTTTGACTATCCAAAGCATATCCGATGGCCACAATACTTTGCATGCACCTCAAAATAGGTTGTATTGACATGTGTGCAAAGTATAGTGTCCATCGGGTATGAGTGCATTTGAATAACACACCTCAGATACTATTCTTTGGTAGTTGTGCATAACACTTAGTGAAAAATGGAGTTTGTGGTGCAATTTTATGATCCAAAGCATATCTAATGGACACGATATTTTTCATGTCCCAAGGTGTACCTGTTGCAAGAAAAATCCCCAAAGGCAACACAAGGCCTTTCCAAAATGCAAATGAAGCAGAAATTGGAAAAAGGCAATGCAACAATGGCTTACCCCTAATGATGTACAGCGGTGATGCAAAGTATCATACCCATCAGGTGTGTGCACATTTGAATAACACATCCAGAGTGTGTTTTTTGGCGGTTGTGTATGACACTTAGTGAAAAATATTATTTGTAGTGAGTTTGACCATCCAAAGCATATCCGATGTTGATACTTTGCACAAGACTCAAAAAAGGTTAAATTGGCACGATTGAAAGGTATCATGACCATCCGGTGTGTGCGCATTTAAATAACACATCTCAAATACTATTTTTTGGCAGTTGTGCATAATACTTGATGAAAAAGTGGGTTTGTGCCAACTTTGACTATCCAAAGCATATCCGATGGACACAATACATTGCATGCACTCAACATAGGTTGTATTGACACGTGTGCAAAGTATCGTGCCCATTCAATATGAGGGAATTTGAATAACACACCTCAGATACTATTTGATGCACATGATACTTTGCACATGCTTTAACATAGATTTGGCTGATGCATGTGCAAAGGATCATGTTCCTCTCTCTCTCTCTCTCTCTCTCTCTCTCTCTCTCTCTCTCTCTCTCTCACCCCCTCTCTCTTTCTTCCCCTCCCCTGCCCCACCTCTCCCTCTCCCTTCCTTTTTTTCAATTCTTATTTCTGCAACAATGCATCCCTTCCCTCTCCCTCTCCTCTCCCTCTCCCTCTCCCTCTCCTCTTTCCCTCCGCTCCCCCCCTCTCCCTCTCTCTCTCTCTCTCTCTCTCTCTCTCTCTCTCCCTTCCTCCGTGCGGCAATGCAAGGGACTGTGCTTTTTTTTTGTGTGTGTGTGTGCTACCGTGACAGCATGAGAGCTTCCTTACCTCCCCCTCTCGTCTCTCTCTCTCCCTCTTTTCCTCTCTCCCTCTCCTTTCCCCCTCCATTTTGTCTCTCTCTCCATCAAGATACGTCATTTGAAGGTGTTTGCTTAAGAGACCTTTGTAACTATTGCAAGGTGTTTATTGGCATCATTATAAAGTTCTTTGAGATTCTACCATTTTTGCTATTTGAAACTCTGAAAGGTGTTTATTGGCACCGTTATTAACTCTTAGAGATTTTAGAGTTCTAAAACTCTAAAAGGTGTTTATTAACACTGTTATTAAGTCTTGGAGATTTTAGAGGACTCTCATGGTAAATTAATCTCATGCATGGACCTTATATATATATATATATATATATATATATATACATATACATATATATATATATACATATGTATGTACACACACACACACACACACACACACACACACACACACACATAGTTTATCCATGGTTTTTATTTATTGAAGTTATTAATAAGTTAAACTTTTAAATGAGGATTCTTTTTATAAAAAAATTATACTAGGATTTCTACAATATAGAGTAATGTAAGAATTATATTTCTTAGTTTTCGTATTATTAGTACAAAATGATAGTGTAAGTAAATAAACTCTTTATTTCAAAATGGTAGTGTCATCTTTTGGTTTTGGAAGTATATTCTTATAAGTAGATTTTTTCAATAAAAATTTAAGTACAAAAATGAATCAAGACCCATGCACCAGTCTATGTAAGAAGTTACGTTCATTTTCATAATTTTAGTCTTATTTGCTACTGTTTCTTATCTTTTGGTGTAGCTTATCTATGTTACGTTTTTATAATTTTTATTTTATTTCATTCAAAACACTCTTAAAAGTTGCTTGTTTTTATGTTTTTATCTATGTTTTGAAGAGTGAGTTGTTCCTTAAATTTTATCCATAAACTAGTCCAAGAACTTTACATTCACACAAGGCTTTCAGGAGAATGGGAGCCTTCAGCAACTTACTTTGCAAACTATGTGTCCTTATAATATTGAAGGACTTCCCATAGTTCCTCTTGCAATTGATCCATCTTAGGTCAATGTTGTGGACCACTAAGTACCTCCTCCAATCAATCAATCTCTTGTATGATAATCCTTGGCTGTCGAGGGACCCATTGCAAAATGGATTCATCTTCTACAGGACAATATTCTAAAGAAATGTTATTGCTACCATGGCTTTCGTCTATGTTCATTCATTGTTCCTTCATTGGCTTGTATGGAAGAGCATGCAAATTTCAGCAATCTTTCTACAACATCTCTTTTATCACTTTGGAAATATTTATAATATTTGATGTAAATACACATATAGATATATATCGATATTTAAAATCTTCCATCTAACATTATGCTCCTTGTCTTGTCAAAGGATCACTTCAATCACTTTGCAGCTTTGTAGAATACCAGTTTGATCAGTTCGAAGCTTTGTATAACATCACTTCAATCACTTCTTCTATAATACTGGATATATATAGACATATAAATATATGTAGATATGTGTTCTCACATTATGATCCTTGGCCTGTCTTGACACTTTCCAAACTCACAGTGTTCTTTTGCCGTACTAAGTGCTACCATCATCATAGAGACATCTCTTCCTCTCTCATTAGAATTTTCCAACCACTTTATTTCAAATATTCAACCCAGTTTAATCAAAATTTTTCATCTCACATTATGGTCCTTGGCCTGTCAAAGGACACTATCTAGTCACATATATGAGAAAACATCATGTGAATCACTTTGGATATATTTTAATATTGCATATATATACATATACATATAGAATTATATGTATATTTATATATCTTAACAATTGCACTTACATTGATAATTCAAAATCCCATAACTAAGGTCCACAATTCCTAAATGAATGAATTGACAAAATATGACTACAAGGGGAGAGGAGAAGAGTGGAGATGAGAAGAGAGGACAGAGCTAGAGAGCATACCACAAATCACTAACTGTACACTAGATTTAGTTAAAATTGTAGAATATATACAATCCCTTTTATGGTTAGGGTTAGGGCATCTAACCCTTTCCTTTATAGCACTCTATTGGCTTAGTGCTATATTGCACATATCAAATATATGATGTTGAGCATGGTTTCTCAACACCTTCCCTATCACAATGCTGTAGTGTAATGTCACCAAGTGACACTCTTTCTCTAATGAAGTGTTCTCTGACATCAATGTGCTTTGATATACTAGATTCTTGACCAATGGTTGAGCTAATTGATTATCACAATATATTGTTGTTGGCTTTGATTCATCAAAATAGTCTGTTTTTTACAATAGTCTTGTGAGCCATATAGCTTCATGTGCACCTATAGTGAGAGCCCTATATTTTTCTTTAGTTGAAGACAAAGAAATAGTTGGATGTTTGTTTGACAACCATGATATAGCACTTTGACCAAGGAAAAATGCATATCCCTCAGTCGTTCTCCTGGTCTCATGATCTCTGGCATAGTAACTATCACAACAACCATACAACCTTGGATGACTTCCTCTATGTTCTATTCCAAACTGTCTTGTACCTTTGATGTATCTCAAGACTCTTTTGGTTGCATTCTAGTGAGGCTGTTTTGAATTTTCCATAAAATGTGCAAGTAAGCTTATTGCATAACAAATATCTAGCCATGTGATAGTCAAATATATAAGAGATCTGCCGATGGTACCTATCATTGATGGTAGGATTTTTTGAATATTTTGTAAGTTTCAAACTCTATTCCATGAGAGTGGCTACTATCCTGAAATCTGCCATATGAAACTTCTTCAGGAGACTATCAACATACTTTAGCTTACTCATGAAGGTGCTTTCTAAATCTCTCCAAAACTCAATACCAAGATAAGAATGCATAATTCCAAGATCTTTCATGTCGAACTCTGCAAATAAGTCTTATTCTAAATTTTTTATGAAGCTATCATTTCTTCTGGTCACAATCAGATCATCTACATACAAAAGTGCAATAGTAATGTCTTCCCCTTGAACTTTGTATGAGAGAGTATGATCTGCATTGGATTTCATGTATCATAGATTAGCAAAATACTTGTCAATTGTTATGAACCAACTTAGCCATAGAGACTTTTCTTGATATGGCAAAGAGGTTTTTCCATGTGTATTTGAGGTTTTCCATTGTTATTCCTCATTAAAGACTACATCTTTGGAGATAATGTCCTTTCGGTTGATGGGATCATACAACTTGTATGCTTTTCTTTCTTCACTGTAGCCAACCATGATGCATTTGTGTGACTTTGCATCCAATTTTCTGCAATGATCATCATGTATGTGTCCATATTCTATGCAACCAAATATGCGAAGATGCCCAATGCATGGCTTGTGTCTAGTGAATGCTTCATAAGGTGTCATACTCTGAATCGGTTCGATCGGAAGCTGATTAAGAAAGTAGTTTGTAGTGGCTATTGCTTCTACCCAATACTGATTCGGAAGATGCTTCTCACTAAACATCTATCACTGTCTGCTAAAGTACCATTCTTCCTTTGAGCTCTTACATTCTATTGAGTATCTACCAATTGAATTATCTTCAAATGCCATGACTTCTGCAAAAGTTCATGAATGGTGAAGACATATATTCACCTCCTCTATATGATCTCATGACTTTCATCTTCTTGCCTGTTTGGGTTTCAACCATGGCTTTTATTTTTTGAAATTTGGAAAAGACTTCAGATTTCTCTTTTAGAAAGTAGACCCAACAATATCTGCTATAGTCGTCCATGAAAGTCAAGTAGTAAAGTGAAACATTAATGCTGTGGGTCTGGGCATAATCCCATACATCTGTATGTACCAAATCAAGAATACCAAATGCTCAAGATGTACTTCTATCAAAATTGGTTTGATTTTGTTCACCAAAGCAGCATGCTTCACAAACTTTTCCAAGAAATTGAAGCTTAGGAATTTCAATTGCCATATTTTGATTTTTGAGTTCTATAAAGCTTTTTAGATTGACATGTCAACATATATTGTGACATTTTGCAGAGAGTGGCATCTGTTGCAGATGAGCTGACATGGCATGCAAATTTGGTACTATAGCTAGCATTTTGAACAAGCATCCTTCCTTGACCGCTTTTCCTACTAGCTGACATCCTCTAGATTTGTCTCTAATTGTGCTATCATCTCCATCAAATATGGCTCGGTGGTTGTGTTTCTTCATTTGACCAACTGATAAGAGGTTATTAATGAGAGAAACATAGAGTACATCTTTCACCAATCCTTTCGTACAAGTGAAATTGTTGATAGGGACAATGCCTTTCACTTCACTGGATTCGGCGTGTCATCTGCAGTGTAGATAATGTTCTTCTATCCTTCTAATGGTGTCATCTCTGCAAACCATCACTGATGCTTTGTCATATGAGGTGATGCATCATTGTTGATGTACCAAGGATCTTGATCTTGTTGATCTACTTGATAGCTACATACCCCTTGAATGTCCACCACGATGATTTCCTCTTACTCAAAAATTTTCCTGATTGCTACTGGATTGACCTCCTTGTTCGTACCGCTTCTTGCGGCCATCTCTTTCATAGTGTCCAAACTTATGACATTAGTTGCACTAAATGTTTAACACGTTGGTGGATGCATTCCCTCATCCTTGGAATCTTCCTCAAGGTTGGAATGATTTTCGCTTGGATTCTAATGCTGATGTTGATGCTGATTCTGACTTTGATGCTCACTTTATTGTTGATGATGACGACTTTACTAGAATGATCTGCCTCTACCTCTATCTGAAGTTGCAAATGCTTGATCATTGGAATGACCTTTGCGTGCGTGGATGGCTTGCATCCTGATTTCTTCACTAAGTAAAACTAACTGGAGCCCTTCAGGTGTCGAAATTTGCCATTAGATGGCAATACTCTAGACTAGATTCTCATATCCTTCTCCTAGTCCATTCAGGATGACTTGAACCATTTGTGATGATTTCATGGTCTCTCCTATTGTTGCAAGCTGATTGTTGTAATCCTTGATCCTGAGTATGTAAGCATGACTGATTTCATTGTTGTTACAGAATCTCTGGTTGATTTGGTTTCTTAGTGTGAGAATCGTAAAATTGTTCTTGGACTCATAAAGAGCTGCAATCATATCCCATGTTTCTTTTGATGTCTTGACGATGCTGAGCTATCCTAGCATGACATCTTGCGCATTCTTCTTGATCAAAAGATATGCATACATGTCTTTCTTGTCCCATTCTTCCTATGCTCCGGTAATGGCAGGATCTGCTAACAGGTGCAAACACTGTTGGTGTAGATGTAGATCCCACTATAGATCCTACTGCTGGTGCTGCGGCAATAGGTGGAGTAGAGCTATTGCTGGCTGGATCATCCAATGATCTAGGTGTAGATCCATTGTCATACTCCCATTTGTCCTGAAGTACAAGAATAGTCTCCATTCAGTACTTCCATGTGCCATAATTGGAGTTTCCTAGCTTAGCAAATGCCTCCAAATTGAGGTTGCTAGTTGTAGGCATGGTGCAAGAACTGTACTCAAAGTCTCTATGAAATAGCTATTTGAATCAAATGCAAATTTGAACTATCAACGGTGAAGATAGAGCTACAATATATAATCAATTTTTTTACAAGGCTTTTGGCAAATGATGCCGAGAATAGCCAAGAGACTTTAGAAGGCTTGAGTAAAGTGCACAATGCCAAAAAATAGCCAAATACATTTTATAATGATGGCATGTGTGTATGAAATCAAATCATGTTCTATCTGCCTCATTGGTCAGTTAATGTCTCTGAACACTTTGAAGTCTTCTCACTAAACTGTGGAACGTCAGGTTTCAAGTAATGTGATGATGTGAAACCGCATGTGAGCAAAGGGACTGATGTCTAGTAGGAACTATTTAGGAAATTTTTGGCATGGATTTGATTGGATTCTTTGTAGTTCTCTCCACTATAGATGATCTAATCTACTCTGAGCTAGATCTAGACCAACCATCAAGTAATCTAAAAGAAACAAATGACTCTGTGTCGATGTAGAGGAGGCTGATGTCCGTGCAAGATATGGATTTATCATTGTCGAGGCTCAAAAGTGTGTGATATTTGTGCAAAAATATGAGTGTGATGTAACGAGCGCGTAGAGCATAAGAAATCGAGCACTTTTTTTTTTGGGAGTGCCCTCAAACTCTTCCTGGATCAAGAGATACGGCTTGATCTATGTGGAGGGGCAAAAAAGGGTGCTAGTGATGATGTGGCACTTAGAGTCACATGCAAGGGTGTGCCTGCCAAGAGGTGTGCTAGTAGAGCAGTGTGTTGAGGTGGCAACGAGATTCACATGCAGTGTACCAGTGGAGGTGTAGTATAGTATGGGTCAGTGCCGTGTGGTAGATGATGAGGTGGCAACTGAGTGTGCATTGATGAGGTGTCACTCTTGAGGTATCATGATGATGTGGTAGATCAAGTGATGATGTGGCCGTCATAGATGCTGATGTGGCAAGCAGGGCAAATCTGCTAATGTCGAAGGATGAGATGATGTGGCCACTCCCTAGCCGTGATGACATGGAGGACAGGCTTGCCCAAATGATGTGGTAGATCAGGTGCCACATGGATAGCTCTCGACGAAGCCTTGGTTGTAATGACTTGCGGATAAGGCTCAAGGTTAGGGGTTGCCACGTGACCAGCTGTCAGAATATTTAGGATTCCAAAAAGATTTCGTGAGCATGTAGAGTACCGTCAAGGCATGTGGGGAGAGCCGTTTGGTGCTTTGGGTCTATTCACGGGTAGCTTGATTTGATTTAGTGAGGCGTTGAGGCTATGGCGCTATGGAGGCTGGACATCGGCATGTTTGCACGGAGAGATGGTTGGAGAAGCTGCTATGGAGGGCTGGAAGGCCACTATGGAGGTGAAGGATTTGTAGTCTTCTGCAAGGGAAGTCGGCCGGTTGTCAGAGGAGCCTTCGTTACGGGAGGTCGTGGCAAAAGGTAGGCTAGCCATCAGAGCTTTATGGATGTTGCAGAGCCCTTCGTAGATGAGGTCATGAGTCGTGTTTAGAGAGCCGGAAGGTGCCCGTGGGCATTGTCATGAGTGGAGGCAAGGATGAGGAGCTCTGGCAAGATAAGGAGTCATTTGAGCTCATTTGTGTGGCGCATCTCTGAGAGAAAGGCGTTGGCTCGTGGGGTGTAGCCCGTGTGCTGGAGCGGGTGCCGGTTGCTCAATGAAGGAGCCATCAGATGCAGAATATGGAGCAGGTGCTGTAGTATGGCTATGCTCATGGTTGCTCGAGAAGCTACAGCCGCCCTGTGTGATAAAGCGTTTCAGGCTCGGTTGGTTCACGTCACCAAGCTTGGTCGCCTAGTCAAAGAAGGCAAGATCAACTCTTGTTTTGTTGTTTGATGCCGCAGCTAGGGAATGGTCATTTTCCAAGCTGCTTAGAGACGTAGGCAGAAGGATCGCTGAAGCTAGTCGGCTGAGTCGTGGGATGAGTCATTGTAGGACTTTGTTGGAGTGGCACCTTGGGAGTCGGTAGGTCGAAGAAGTCAGAAGGATCATTGCTACAATTCTTTCCTATTGTAAAGATTACAAATAGATGTGACATCTATAGGCATGAATTATGGGATTTGATTTTTTGTCTAAACACCAGTTTTTGCGTGTAAGCTAGTTTTTGCCTGTAAGCTCACATGCAAATGTAAATGCACTACTTTTCTCCATTAAATCCATAAGATGTGGAAAAAAACTCATTGTTTTAGTACTTTAGTTTATGTTTTGTATGTTCTATATGAGAAAAAGCTATATTGGGAATTTTGGGAATTCTCAAATGGGACTTGCGCGATTCCCAATATGGTGTTGGAAACCAAAGTAGCTCAACATACTTGAAAGGACGGATAATAGAAGTAGAACACACGAATCACAAAAGATGACTTGATATATCTAGGAAAGAAAAGAAAAGGAGAGATGTAAAAAGACCTTGTAGAAGCCCTTGCACAATTGCATAAACAAATACCAGCTGTGGAGAAGAACCAATTGGGCAAGAGTTGTGTGAGCACAAACAAGTTGACTTGAAGTAGAAATGCAGATTGATGATTTTGATAAATCCATAAGAAAATAAAACCCTTTCAACTAATTGCACGTGCCAGTGACCTCCCCCTCGAGAGAGTGTAAGAAAAATGTGTGTAATAGATCTAGTTTGAAGCAAACAACTTGCATGAGAGATACAGAAGAGGTAGAGACCTCATGAGACATTGATTATCCAAAGTATTTTAGTCCATGGAAACGAATCGCTTGGGTCCCTTTACATAGGACCGAGAGGTGCATCGATTTGGGTCATCAGAGACATACCAAGCTACCTACCATGCTCATCAAGTCTACTGTCATTCCACATAATCGACTACCTATCACACTTGCATACATGCTTCTTCACATGCTTGTTTTATATTCAGCACCCCAAAGTACAATAGGCATTCTCCATTTGACACCATTAAGAGAGATTCTCAAGAGAGATAGTAAGAGAAGATGTGTGCAAGAGAGCTAGCTCAAAGAAAACACTTCAATGAGAGATAAAGAAGAGGTGGAGACCACATGCGATGAGACTTTGTGCATATAAAGTATTTCAATCAATGCAAAAAATCTCTTGGGTCCCTTTACATAGGAACATACGCCATGCACTTGTGTTTATACTTCTCCACATGCTTGTTTTACATACAACACCACAAAGAACAATAGGGATGCTCCATACGACACCATGAATGAGATCCACAGCTTTTCTAGGATTGACATCCTCAAGAAAGAGTGTAAGAGAAGATGTGTGCAAGAGAGCCATCTCAAAGAAAACAACTTGCATGAGAGAGATAGAAAAGAGGATAAAGACCACATGTGAATGACACTTTTTGTATACAAAGGTTAGGTCTAATGTATTTTAGTCCATGCAAAAGACACTCTTGGCTCCCTTCAAATATGACCAAGGGCTCTATTCTCTCATGTAAGACACTCTTGGCTCCCTTCAAATATGACCAAGGGCTCTACCCTCTCAAGTAATATACCATGTAAAAAGTACAATAGGCATGTCCTATGTGACATCATTAATTATACCTATGTTTTATCCATGTACCTCTTGTGAATACTCACCCTAAACCTCTAGACTGTATTATCACCATCATTCTTTCAACACCATCCCTCAATGTAACACTTGGAGAGAGTTACATTGGCTACATGGATACATGATTTCCTACATTACAAGGTTGATGCCTTTGTATCTTGGATGTGTACAAAGTTGGATTTTATTAGTTAATGGTTATAAAAAATGTACTTAATCATTAATGGTTGTGTGATTTCAGTATTTAATCTTGCTTCTTTTCTTGTGTATGACCAACATGCTTTAAATAGCCTTGGAACTTCCTCTAATTTCTTTCTACCTTGGCTACTTTCACACCTGGCCAATATAAGGCTCCCAGCCTTGCTCATGTGCATATACATCCAATTGAGCTTTTACAAACATGCTTTAGGATCTGTAAATATCGCAACTCCTCCAACTTGCAATTTACTCATTGGTCCACTTTTTTACCTCAAGTCGACTTGTTTGTGCTTGTCCAAGTTGCTCACAACTCTTGCCCAATTGGTTCTTCTCCACGCCTGATTTGTTCATCTCATTGTGTGAGGGTTTCTACGAGATGGCTTTAGAGCTCTTGTTTTCTTCGTTTCCTAGCCATTTTAAGTCATCTATTGTCATCCATGTGTTCTACGGCCCTTCTCCATCTTCTCAATTAGGTTGAGCTACTTTGGTTGCCCTTGTTCATTGCCCTTGTTCAAGCCGCTTCTCTACAGCTACCATTTAAGCTTATGTAGAGCTCATGTGGAGCTTTTTTGTGCTGTCGCTCAAGTTGTTTGAAGCTTCTTCTTCAATTAGTTGTAGAGTTCTCCTTCTACACCTTCATAGCTGTTCCTCATGTTCTTCTCAAGGCTTGAAATAAAGAATTTTACATGAGTCTTAGACACACTCCCTCAAAGTCAAGTACCTCAAACGTAGAAACCTCAACCACTGTTGCAAACTATCCATGGAAAAATCCCACACTCTAACTCTAAAAAAAACCGAGATGCACTATGCTTAGATACCATGTTAGGATTTCTAGGATCAATATTCTGAAGAGAGTAGTGAAAGAGAAGATGTATTCAATGGAGCTAGCTCAAAGAGAAAAAATTGCATGAGAGAGATAGAGAAGAGGATAAAGACCACACATGATGAGACTTTGTGTAAAAGGATGTTAGGTCAAATGTTTTTTAGTCCGTATATGAAAACCAAGTGCACACTCACTCTTAACCTCTTTAACTAACGAGTGATTCTTTCGACATGTATAAGGCTCCAAGACCAATTACAAGGAATCCCAGAAAGGGTATATAACTGCCATAGGAAATACATATCACCTTGAAGTCGATAGAATGGACAAAGGTGGCAAATTCAAGTGAAACCGCCGCTCCCTATTTTCTTTCGTGCCTTCAAATGAGTGCGACACTGCGATGAACTACAACCGACCCTTTCGCTCTTGACTCTTGACTCTTACTTTTCGATGACCATGGGGCGGACGATGGGTGTGCAGGCTACGGAAGCTGGGACCCGCATTGTGGCTATGGCGATGGTATAAGACGAGAGCTTGCCGTCTCTGGGAGGCATTCTCCTTGGCCGTAGCCATGGAAGCCGAGAAGAGCAGAGTGCTAGTCATCGGAGCCACAGGTAACATTGGCAGATTCATCGCTCTCTCCAGTGCGTCCTTCCATCACCCCACCTTCGCCCTCATCCGACCCTCTACCATAACGTGTAAAGCCCACTTGATCGTCTTGCTGCAAACAGCTGGCGTCACTATCCTGGAGGTTCGTTGCTATGCATGCTCACTCTGCAAAAGAATTTATGCTGTAGCGGCATAGAGATCGAGTGTTTTTGTTTCCTGCAGGGGTCCTTGGAAGATTACGAAAGCGTTTTGGCTGCGGTAAAACGAGTAGACATCGTGATATCTGCGGTGACAGGACAGCGGTTGTCGGACCAGATTAACATCGTCTCTGCCATCAAGGAAGTAGGGACGATCAAGGTAATGCAATCGGCCTTGCCAGCATTGCAAAAGCTTCAACTCCCTGCTTGAGTCGATGATTCGTGATTTGTCGCTTTAAATCGCTGTGTGCAGCGTTTTCTTCCATCGGAATTCGGCATCGAATGTGAACGTGTGCACGGCCTCCCGCTTGTGGAGTTGGGTTCCAATGCTAAATTGAAAATTCGTAGGGCCACAGAGGATGCAGGGATACCTTACACCTACGTGTCAAGCTTTGGCTTCGGACATTATTTTCTCAAAGGTTTAATGCAACCGGGACTTACGTCTCCACCAAGGGATAAAGTTGAAATCTATGGCGACGGTAATGTAAAAGGTGCGGATTGCCCAGACAAAACAACGGATGCATGATTTGCCTAACCGTGTTCAAAGTATTAAATAGTTATGGAGTCAAAGCGTTAGTTTCACAAAAGCTATGGCATAAGGGAAGTCCCTCCAGCCCTTTGGTAGGGCTGCCTACTTACCAGCGTGGTAGTCTTGCTTGAAGGGTAGAGCGGCCGGGTGCCCCTCAATAGGGGTACGTGAGTTTTTTTATAAAAGTGTTAGTTTAAGTACTATGGTTCATGGCTACAATTATACACTCCAATTTGGACACCTAGTTTCATTGCTAGTCCCACAAGGATCCCTAGACACGCATATGGATTGTGGTACAAACTCGTCAATAATTAGGAGAAACTTTGATTGAAAAAATAACATTTGTATGTAAGGTTGCAATGGATACCTAAAGAGCTTATTAAGGTACCTCCTTTGTGCAAGCGAAAGAGTCTCTCTTGCACTTGTCACAAAGGTACTAATCGATTGTTTTATGCCTACCAGCTGTCCTTTTAAGCGAAGAGGATATTGGATTATACATTATAAAGATGATCACTGATCCGAGGACTTTGAATAAAACTATACACGTAAGACCATCTGCAAATACTCTCTCTCAAATTGAGGTGGTGGAGTTATGGGAGAAAAAAATTGGGAAGACCCTTGATAAGATCTTCATCTCGGAGGAAGAATTCATAAAGCAGGTGGAAGGTAAGACATGTATGAGCTAGCTCATGCTTTGGTTTATTAGTACTTTCTTTTACTGTTAATTTAGGAGGGGTTGAAGGGGATCTTATTGTTGAATGGAGCTAAAGGAGCTTCTCTAATTGGTTTCTATGTTATTTACTTGGGATATTTGTAGGCTTACCTTACCCAATAAACTTTGATGCTGCGTACACCCATGTCATATATGTGAAGGGTGGTCATTTTAGCTTTAAAATTGCTGCTAATGATGTCGAAGCCTCTCAACTCTATCCTGAAGTACAATGCAAAACTGTAGATGCAATGCTTAAGAACTATCTATAATACAAAGTCTTCAAGATGTGAGTATTTGACATCTTAATCATGAAAGATTGAGTACTGCTAGGTATTTTAGAAGGAAAATCATATGAATGGTTTTCTAAACAATGTCAAGTATCTATCATGTGATAATAACACTGCATTCGCTATTGTTTTTTCCAAGAAATTTGAATTTGATAGTTTCAAAGTGACCTACGGCATAAATGTTTCCTTCATGAGACCACATATCCCAAGGATGGATTAATACAAGTAGTTAGCTATGTGGAGTCTATCAGTGAATTCTATTTAAAAAAAGCGAGTATCAATTCTATTTTTTGGTTACATAATAAGGTAGTGGAAGAAAAGATTCTTAGTTTTAATCCTTAAATATGAATTTGACATTAATGGCTATATCAAGATGTGTGATGCTAGAGAAGGTTTCATTGGCTTGATCATCTATGTTATAATTTATATATTACTAAATAATATGATGTCTTGTGAATAAGCATCTTCATAGTTCTCCTAATCTAGCCCCTATTTATAAAATATGCATCTGCTTGCAAACTTTACACATGCATAACTTATGATAGAAGGTCATTTTTTCATTAAGAGCACGTACAAAAAGAGGTGGACAATAAAGCATGTCCATAACATTGCTTTTATAAGATGCTTGAAAGTGTCTAGAATGGTATTTTGAAATGCCATCAATAACATGGAATTTTAATAAAATTATTCAACTTTAATTCATTACACTATTGAACATAGGTCAATTTGCACATGCATCAATTAAAGGTGGGAGCTAGCCATGAGCTTGTGACACCAATATTTTCCTCCTCTAAATTCAGTTCATTCACTTTGTTTTGGCTTTGTAATCGAATTCTATGACCCATGACAAGAGCTTCTAATCAAAATATAATTTTGTGGCCATCGATACAACTTTGTCTCTCTCTCTCTCTCTCTCTCTCTCTCTCTCTCTCTCTCTCTCTCTCTACATGCATTCTAGAATCACCCCTCACAATAGGAAGTGCACATAAAAGCTTATGATTACCATGTTATATTCCATTTGGATCAATATATCCCTGGAACTTGTACATTTCCAGGGTATGGATAGATATTGCACTCTTCATCATTTGCATAGCAAAAGAAGTTGAAAGCATTAAGAATCATCACTCCACTGTTATAGTCGAAAACTACCCAAAGACTCAACTCTTCTTCACACCAAGTTGCCAGTGCATGGAACAATCCCCAATCTATCATTGTGCCTGCTACTAGCATTATCGATTCACCAACATATTCAATAGTGCAAACATAAAGGATATGATCATGGTGACTATGCGAATAGCTTGAGCACCACCTTCACAATCTTCAAGTTCTCTTAAATGGGCTACAATCTCTTCTAGCGGAGTTCTTCCAGGCATCTTCTTTATCTCATCAGAAACACATGCCTATACTAGGCATAACATTTAGTAAGGTGGGATTAATTCAATACCAAACTTACCTGGCGTCTCCACTAAAAGATGTGACATGAAGTTGGGGGTAATAAACTTCACGCACCTCTTCACTTCATGTTGCTTTCGAACTGACTGACAAAGATATTTATCATTGAGAATGGGAAATTAAAAAGAAGCTTTTATGCCAAGATACCACACCATACTTTCCTCCCTCAGATGAGAATGAAGATGGTAACATCTCAAGTGATGTTGTAATCAAGCATAAGGAGAAGGAAAGGATCAACAGAGGCCATAATCTCAGCGAGCCGGTCTGTGCCAAAGAGAAGAGTGATACATTATTGAAAGAAGATCTTGCAGCTCAACATGACATGAACTGATATATATCGAGAAGTTTGAAGGGGCTGATTGGGTCAGATGGGTAGATTCCAAGGAAACATTGCACCTCCTTCATAGACACCTTTACACTTAGCTCAAAACACTCTACAAAATGTCATTAGACACAAAGGCCTATAACTTTCAATAGAGACATGATATCAGAGATTCAAACACCAAAGAGATGCCTTGAGATGGGCTTCGTGTTAATATAATGTTGATATAAGTTTCGTTGAAAACAGATAGACCATTGAAGAGATATGGACAGTTTACTAAAAGGGAGTAAAAACTATCATGAAAACAAACTATCAGACACAGAGACTCATAACATTTTGTAGAAATATTTGATTCAAGATGTAAGCATATATAAACATGTGCCTTAAAGAGAGCTTCGCGCTGATAATGTTTCGTAAGAAACAGAGAAGCGGCCAAAACGTTATGGATAGTTTACTAGACGGGGTAAAAACTATCATGAAAACATACTATCAGACACAGAGACTCATAACATTTTGCAACAATATCTAATTCAAGATCTAAGCATACACCAACATGTTCTTTAAAGAGAGCTTCGCATTGATATATGTTTCATAAGAAACAGAGAAGCAGCCAAAAAGTTATGGATAGTTTACTAGAGAGGGGTAAAAACTATCATGAAAATAGACTATCAAACATAGAGACTCATAACTTTTTGCAATAGTATCTAATTCAAGATCTGATCACATAACAACATGTGTCTTAAATAGAGATTCGCGTTGATATAAATTTTATTAAAATCGGACTATCGAGCAGAAAGTTATGAGCAAAATACTAACAGGGGGTCAAACTGTCATGAAAATTGTCCTTCACCCATGCTAATTTCGCCTGAGCAGGATGCTCCCTCAAGACTCCACCTTCATTAACGATCCACCACTCATAGATTTTGCCTAGAAGAGAGTAAGTAATTCCCTTGGTGGCTCGGGAAACAGATGGACCATGTATGTGCAGTGAGCAGCCGAATAGAAATAACTTTTAAGATTTTGAAAGAAAGAAAAGGGAAGAGACACTCAAGAGAGAGAACCTGAAGTGACCCTCATTACCAATAGAGTGAGAATCCACTCCAATGCAACTCAAAACACTACAAACACAAGGGAGAAGAAGAGGTTTCATACATACAACAGGGAGTGAAAACTCCAAGACTACTCATAGAGAGAGAACGAACTAGAGAGAGATGGACTCAAGAGTCTACATAAGAGAATATCTACAAGAGGGAGAGAAGGCTCATGGAAGAGGCTTGAGGAGACTAGAGCTACAGCAACATGAGGCCTAATGGTGGAAGAGATTGATGAACAAGGGAGAGGAGGGCTCCTTTTATAGAAATTTTGTTACCCTCCTTCACCCATTTACAATTGCTGCCTGTAGATTCCTTTCCCCATCAATCACATAAGCCCGTATGTCACCATCCATGTTCTTTTTGGCTACTCTTGCCATGTGTCCCATCACAAGATGCTCAAGACTCTTAAAATATTGAGAAAGTCAAGAGTCTCCCCACATGGATGATGGGATATCTCAAGGTGTATGCCTGAGGCACACCTTGGTTTCTATGTGTGAGTGCTAGAGGCACAGTTAGGTGCCCATAAGCACAGTTAGGTGGTGGAAAGCCACATAGGATGATTGAGAGAATCTAGGAGCAGATTGAGGAGATGATTGTGGAGTTTGAAGTCATCAGTGATGTCAGTGAGCATGAAAGAGGTGCCTACATAAGGACCTCACTCTTCTTCATTCCATAATGCAAGTATTCTGAATTTGTGTCCACTCTACTCTTTCCTTTCAGTTTACCAACATGGTATCAGAGCCATTTGATCCCCCTTGATCCATTTCTGCCACATCATCATCTTCTTCTCCATCTTCTTCTTCACCACCTCTTCCTCTTCTTCCCAAAATTTGCTTAAGCATGTTCTCCTCCGGTTCTCTACCATTCTCCACGCCCTTCCTATTGGAGATCCACCTCAAAGGGGCGAACCCCTAGCTGAAAGGAATTGAAGAAACACGCGCTCGTTTCGTCGCCATTAAACGCAGTTCGTTGACCTTTGTTCCTGCATTTTCTCTCAGCATGCTCCATGCTTCTCTAATTCCTTTCAGAGGGAGCTAGTCCATACCTAGAGCTATCCTGTGCTGAAATCTGAGCAATAATGGTTGCATATTCAAGCTGAAAACAGAGAAAAACCAGTCGAAATTGGAGAGACTAGCTATGGCGCCCTGACATGTTTTTGCGCCTTTTCTCCTCAGTGGACCTTCTGTGGTATATCAGCTCTCTTTTGCCTCAGAAACCCCCTTTTCCTTTGCTCTGAAGAGTCAGATACAAGCCCTCCAAGTTCAGTCTTTTGATTTTGATAGTTTTGACAAGTTTTTGAAGATGATGCTACATAAGATGCTATTCTAGCATTTCTGGTTTTTTGAAACTTTCAATAACATCAGTAGAAGTGTGGCTTCAGTTTTGCTTTGAGTTGCTATACCTGGTTTTGATTGGAAAGTTTTCATTTTAGCCACCTCTATGAAGCATGTAAGAAAAAGCATCATTGATTGAATTTTGGTCACTAGTCTTTGCTACATTAAATGCTTATATTTGAAAGCCTTTCAGTTGTTATTCTAGCCTTGTAAGAGAGAAAGACACTGGCCAATATCTGGGTTAGACCCTCTCATGGCTACCATATTGAATATAGATAAGTTCAATGGAAAGGGCTTCCACACATGGCAGATGAAGGTGAAATTTGCATTGATGAGGGAAAACCTCTGGGGACTTGTCAAACCGACTTCAACCGCTTCTTCTACATCCTCCAATGCTGGAGAATCCTCAACTCCGACATGCCCGGCAAGGGATCCCACTAGAGAGGAGAAAGCATATGGTATCATTGCTCTTGCTTTAGGAGATGATTATATTCATCACATCTTTGACTTAGAGTCTCCTTCAGAAGCTTGGCACATGATTTTTGGTGCTAGCTCTCACATCTCTAAATTATCATTTAAAATCTCTTTCTTTGAATTGAAGATGGTTAGTGGCACTACTTTGGTAGCTCATGTCAATTACATGCGGAGTCTTATGACTCAACTTGCTTCTATCAACTCTCCTATTACTACAGATGATGCTATGGCAGTGTTACTTAAGAGTATGCCTGAAGATTATGATCATATAGTTACCACTTTGAAAAATCTTCCTAATCCTAATCTTGAAGGTATTATCTTTGCTCTCCAAGAAGAAGAAAGGCACATGGAGCTCAGGAAAGGCAATGACACTATTTATGCTGTAAAAATCCAGAAGGGCAAGTTTACACCTTGTGATCACTGTGGAAAGACAAATCACCTTTCAAAGGACTGCTTCAAAATCAATCCATGCAAACACTATGGCAAAAACAATCATCATGAGAAGTTTTGTAGAGCCAAAGCAAAGACACAAAATGCAAATCTACTTTCAGTTGATGTGCCTCCACAAGATGAGGCATCCTTTGAAGATTATGCATTTTAAATCATCTCTATGTATGCTCCAGATCTTTCTTTTTATGTTATGTCAAGGTACTCAGCCTGGATAGTCCTCCAAAATGAATGAAAATAAACTATTGTGTTTTGTGTGTTTTGTAAACACCTCTAGTCACCTTATGATGTAGGCCATGTGTATGTTTTACTTCATGGTACCTCCTGCAAACATTGTGTGCATGTACATGCAGGGGAGATAACCATTGGAAGGTCTTTTTGTATCCCTTTTGTTTACCTTACACCCATGGGAACCCTTGCTAGCATGAGATCCTAGCCATAGATTTATCCTTGACCACCATGAGATGGCATGAGAAACTATGAGACTAGATGTATCCTTGACATAGCTTGAGGCATTCCCTTGAGGGGGGGTTTGATGGGATATCTCAAGGTGTATGCCTCAGGCACACCTTGGTTTCTATGTGTGAGTGCTAGAGGCACAGTTAGGTGCCCATAAGCACAGTTAGGTGGTGGAAAGCCACATAGGATGATTGAGAGAATCTAGGAGCAGATTGAGGAGATGATTGTCGAGCTCTAAAGTCATCAGTGATGTCAGTGAGCATGAAAGAGGTGCCTACATAAGGACCTCACTCTTCTTCATTCCATAATGCAAGTATTCTGAATTTGTGTCCACTCTACCCATAAGCACAGTTAGGTGGTGGAAAGCACATAGGATGATTGAGAGAATCTAGGAGCAGATTGAGGAGATGATTGTGGAGCTCTGAAGTCATCAGTGATGTCAGTGAGCATGAAAGAGGTTCCTACACAAGGACCTCACTCTTCTTCATTCCATAATGCAAGTATTCTGAATTTGTGTCCACTCTACCCATAAGCACAATTAGGTGGTGGAAAGCACATAGGATGATTGAGAGAATCTAGGAGCGGATTGAGGAGATGATTGTGGAGCTCTGAAGTCATCAGTGATGTCAGTGAGCATGAAAGAGGTGCCTACATAAGGACCTCACTCTTCTTCATTCCATAATGCAAGTATTCTGAATTTGTGTCCACTATACTCTTTCCTTTCAGTTTACCAACAATGGAGCCCATAGGGACCCTCTCTTTTCCACATGCCCACATCCTCCTTATTCTACATAGGAATTCTAGAAGGATTCCTCTTGACTTCACACTCCTCCACATGCCTTCCACATGCTTGGCATGTGGCCTCTCTTATATTATTGGAACACATGGACATGAGCCCACCTCTTTATATGACTCACTCTTCCTATTTTCTAAAAACCCCATAACATCCCATACACAAATAAGTCTCACCCCATACCAAGGTATTTATAATTCATACCTATGGTATTTACAATGATCCATTCCACTCATCCTCTCAATCCCATATAATATCTTAGAAAATTAAAATAAGTGAGAGCCGCTAGGCTATCACATTTCACAATTGCAATAACAATGTGCTCCATGCAGGCTGGTGTTGGGACGACGCATGATATTGATGGTCTTTTAAGAAGGCCATTCGGACATGTTGAATGCAGCAACATGTATATCTGTCCTTCAATTTATGGATAAAAAATGGTTTTAATCGTTCAAATGAGCGTTGTTGCATTGTGATGTCTAGATAATTTTTCTTGAACTCTATAAATAACTCAATCTACACATAAAAACATCCAATGTGATAAAAAATTTTATCTACAAAAAGGATCAGATTAGGATCATGCATCAACAAGTATTAACAGGCACTAACACGTACTAATTAGCAGGTTTTTGAACTAGCAGGCACTAATAAGCACTAACAGGCACTAACAAGCACTAAGTGGGGCAATAACAAGCAACACTAATAGGCACTAATAGGCATTATCAGGCACTAACAGGAAAAAACAAGCAACACTAGATAGCATTAAACTAACAAGCACGAAATAGCATGTCATTAAGTAGTACTAATTAGCAGGTTATTGAACTAATAGGCACTAACAAGCACTAAGTGGGCTAATAACAAGCAACACTAGTAGGCAACACTAACAGGCACTAACAAAGCATTATCAGGCACTAATAGGCAAAAACAAGCAACACTAGATAGCATTAAACTAACAAGCATGAAATAGCATGTCATTAAGTAGTACTAATTAGTAGGTTACTGAACAAACATGCACTAACAACCACTAACAGGTACTAAGGAGTAATTTATTAAACTAACAAGGCACTAACAAGTACTAATTAGCACCAACAAGTATTAACAGGTACTAATTAGTAGGTTACTGAACTAACAGGCACTAATAAGCACTAATTATCACCAACAAGTATTGATAGGTACTAATTAGCAAGGTACTGAACTAACAGGCACTAACAAGCACTATGGGATAGTAAGTGGAAGTAACATGAAATATGTATCACAAGCAAGCACTACCAAGCACCAACAACTTATATGTGGCATTAGCAAGTACTAAGAAGCACTAATAACCACTATTAAGCAATAATAGGGACTATAGTGTTGCAATAAACAAGCAGTACTTGAAGCACTAATCAGCACTATCAAGCACTATGTCATAGTAACTAGACTAACCACAACAAGCAATTAGTAGCACTAACAAGCAATGTCTCCTACTAAGTATAACAAGTATGAATATGCCATAACTAGCATACTTAGCAAGTACTCTATCACAATACGTACCACTAACAAGCAAATGTGGCACTAACAAGCAGTATGTCATATGAAGAGAACGAACAAGAAATATGTAATTTTAACAAGCAATATATGGCACCGCCAAGCACTAATAGTCATGTGGATTTGGATGATAAGGATCTTGATACAACACTCATCTGGGGAATATCAAGAAGATGAATAGGGTGTTTTATATAAGAATTTCTCCCTATCTGTTTGCGGCATACATCCTTCTTATTGGGTGACATGCGAGTTTGCATTGACCAAAAGGAGAACACCAAGTCCTTCACTTCTTGGGTGATGATGCTACTATGTGCTTGCCGTTGGCAAGTGGACAAGGGGAGATTTTCGTCCTCCTTTAAAAGGAGTCTAGATTTGGCTGCATAAAAATTCCTCCTATGAATGTTTAAAACTCTTGAAGTTGCTGAAATGTTTAGATTGGGAGCCCCTTCTATCCCATTGTTCACTAACATCATCAAACTATACCTTTTGAAAAATAGTTCATCTGACGACTTTGTTCGCTTCATCATTTCCAAGGTAATGCGAACACCACATAGGAGAGCTACGTGAACACTAGATTCATCTCGTGTTTCTTGTAGTTGAGCTACTCTCAGGGTAGGATGTGCCTGTAATCTATCCAATATGTCTCTCTTTGCTCCACTATCCATTCTAGCTATTTGTTGATCAAAAAACATTGCCACATTGTGAGAGCATTGTGACAAACTTTTTTCCTCTTTCTTTCATCAGTATAGTGAGATTGGACTCTTGAAGCCTTGCTTTGTTGCATTGTTCCCTTTTTCTTCTCACTTCATATTCCCTTATGACTATGCACTGGTCTTGAGCACAATGGGTGCACGTTGAGGATGCAGGGATGGAGCATCTGCACAAATCATTGTGGCTTCTTGAAATCATCTACGTGCCCTCCATGTTAAAGAAAGTATGTTTGAATAGTCCAACACAACAACAACTGATACCACCTTATCATGCATCCACCCTTCAATGTTTTGGGATCAGCTCCTGTTAAACTTAGTCCATAGCCAGGATGGAATTCCTTCTTTTGGCACAACGTTCTTTGCTTAATATACTAGACTTTTGGAGCTTTCCATCGCCCTGCATGTAAAAGTCATTGCAGAATAAGTGTCCTAACACAATATAGAGGTTGCTATACCCAATAAGATAGCTGTTTCAAGAGAATGTGTGGAAGACATGTGAGTAGCTGGAAGGATTCGGATGATACTACACAATCAAATGCTTATCATGCACCCAAACAGAAACATTCTCAGATATTTTTTTCAAACATGCAAGCATCTGTACGTGCCAAGCAGCTAGAATGGGGCCAGAATGGATTGCAGCAATGAACCCCATAGTTTTTAGATGTGCATGCACTCAACATGCTACCTCAATCACGCAACACGATGTTGCAAATCAATAGACACATTTTTAAACCTCTTCTTCAAGGTCAAGATCAGACATCAACATAGACAGAAAGGGACAAACTTGATTGGGAAGAGCAAAAAACGGAGCTCCTTCGGTCCTCCATGTCACCTCTTCTCCTCTTTGGACTCGCTTCCTTCTCTTTCTGGCTACCCTCTGCCTCATTCGGTTCTCTTTCCACAGCAGCTATATTTTTTCTCTTCCTTGATGGTCCAGGAGTTGGAGAAGTTGGTCTAGGAGCTGGTCGTCCAGGACCTGCATTTGCCTTCCCCCCAGCTGAACGGGAGCGGCGGAGCCCATGCCCACTCCTTCCCTTCCCAGCCATGATGAGCAGCCGTCAAGTGTTATGACTGAATGCTTTCTCAGCTTGATGACCACTATAAAGGTTGCAAGTGCCTTTCAACTTCAATTTGAACTTGGGCCATGCAAATCCATGCCTTGTTATTATTACTCGCATACTCTTAAAATACAAAATATATTTGGAGAAATGTGAAGGATTCTCATATGTGTGTGCTTTCAACTCATGCTATCATGTCACTGTGCTAAAAAGCACAAAAAGTGTAATGGGTTAACGTGCTTCCACCCTTTTGTTAATAAGATAGCAAAATTACGCCTACTACGCATGTTGATTTTGATGGTTATTAAACAACATGTACCTCACCTAAGAGCATCATAGTCTAAATTGTACTGTTGTACTAAGCTTACTTAACTTGTAGCCATCTTAGACTCGTAAAGATACATTTTAAATCTCATTTGGCATTAAAAATTTGTTAAGAGACTAAGGAGAGAGTAGCTCTAGTTCTCTTGGATCTTATATGCAAAATTTCAATGAGTATTGGTGAAAAAACTCAAATTTTGAGGGTTGAAAAAAAACCCTTAAATTCTTAATCAAAACAAGAAAAAAAATATAAATCTTCATTACTTTAGAGAAAAATCCTCAAATTTTTAATCAAAATAAGAAAAATTTTGAATCTTAGAATATTTAAAGTAAAACCCTCAATATTTGGATAAATGTGAGAAAAAAAAACATATCTAAGAATACTATGATTATATGCGAAGCTAGAACTTGAATTGAACTTTTAAAAAATTATAAAATTTTGGGATAATTTCTTGAGCATACGCTCAACTTCACTCTTGAGATGGAAGAAAAAATGCAAATTCTAAGGTTATATTTGAAG
Source organism: Dipteris shenzhenensis (assembly GCF_047967505.1). Classification (NCBI taxonomy): domain Eukaryota; kingdom Viridiplantae; phylum Streptophyta; class Polypodiopsida; order Gleicheniales; family Dipteridaceae; genus Dipteris; species Dipteris shenzhenensis. Next base: position 14,976,789 of record NC_141606.1, read on the forward strand.
TTGAGCGTGTGCTCAGCTTCACTTTGAAAAAAAATAATCAAATGCAAAGTTAGGTGTACGCTCAACTTCAACTTGTAAAAAAAGAACAAATGGAGAGGTTGAGCATATGCTTCTATTGAAGATCTGGTTCTAGATCCATTTATACACAACATATTCAGTTATCATATAGCATTTACACTTCGCATGCATCCTATTGTGTGTTTGGTGTCAGATCTACTATCTTTTTCTCTCTCTCTTATCTCTTGGTTGCTATCTAGTCGTGTCTACATTTAGTTTAGGGTTGTTAGCATTGGTCCAAGCACCTTGCATGTAGCATTTAGAGCTTAGGTCTCTGACTAGAAACTTGTGTTGAAATATTGCTACGAAACAAGGCACCTCTACTGGTAATAGATCAGGAATCTTGTGCACTGATTGGAAGGCTACTGGAGGGGAGAAATTGGGCAGCAAGCTGGTGGCGAAGAGCCTATGCTATTAGAGAGTAGAACTAATCATGTACTCAATGTCTAAATGACTGCCAACACTGCCTTTTTACAAGCTTTAGTAGGGGGTATGTCATGTGCTCACCAAGTGCACTGACAATCTAGTTGCAATACAGTTAGCATCAGGTTAGAGTCAAAGGCATTTTGCATAGAGCTAACATTGAATCTAGTATCTCTAACCCTGGAGTACAAAGCTCGTAGTGTAAACCCAAACCATACATAGATGGCGATCTAACTATGCCACAACTACCACACACAAGAGTAGTTGTCATATAGATGTTATTCGCTGGTGATATACTAGCCACACCCACAATTAACTAACCACGTCGATGAAATAAATGTCAATCACCCAGGCGTCACACCAGAGGTTGAGCTTGATATCTCAACACTCTCCCTCAAGCTCAAATCCATCTCCAGCACACCAAGCAACCCTCTAAATCTGTGAAGCTTCTCTATAATGAATGCCTTAGTAAAGATATCAGCCACCTGATCCTCAGTGCTAACATACACAAGATCAATATCTCCTACTAGAACCTTCTCCCTCACAAAATGATAGTGCACCTCAATGTGCTTGTCCTAGCATGATAGATTAGGTTGTTTGCAAGCATGATGATGCTAATGTTGTCATAGTATATGGCAATTGATTCATGCACTGCCTGGCCCATATCATCAAGTAGCCAAGCTACCTCACATGCAGCCATAGCTACACCCTTGTATTCAGCCTCTGTGCTTAACAAAGCAACTGTTGGATGCTTCTTGCTACTCAAGCTAACATCAACACTCCCAAGAGAAAACATAAAACCTCTAGTAGATCTCATGTCTGAGATACTACTAGCCTAGTCAGCATCTGTGTTTCCATAGAACTCATCTTGGCTCCCAATCTCATAGAAAAGTCCACAATGTAAGGTGGACTTTACATACCGGAAGATGTGTCTAGTTGCATCCAATGTGGCTTCCTTAGAGCTTGCATAAACTGACTCACCAACCACATGGCATAACTCAAATCCGGCCTGGTGATAGTCATATAAATAAGACTTCCTACCATGCATATGTACATAGTAACATCCTCCAATAGCTCACATGTTTCTACACTGAGCTTAGCATTCTACTCCAAAGGAACTGAGATGGGCTTGCATCCTGTCATCCCATATGTAGACAAGCCATATGCCACTTGGTAATCTAATCACCTCAATGCCCAAGAAATATCGTAGTTCTCCCAAGTCCTTCATCTCAAATTTTTGCTTCAAGAGTAGCTTGACATCACATATGTTTGCATCACTATCTCCTGTGATAATGATAAACACAATAATTTCTACTACTTTATCCCAGTAATAATTTGGCATATTTTTTTCAGTCAGCAAGGAACGAGCAATTTCTATAATATGTCTATTTTTCCTTTCTACAACCAATTTTGTTGAGGGGTATGCCTGCATGAATACTTTCACCAAATTCCATGATTCTGTAGGTATTTACTAAGTTCATCGGAGAAATACTCTCCCCCTCCATTAGACCTTAGCAAGTTGATAGGCATACCCTTTTCCTTTTCTATTATCACCTTAAAACTCTTGAAGTGGCTGAATGCTTCACTGTTCTGCTTCATAAAATAAACCCACACTTTCCTTGTGTGGTCCTCAATAAAATTGACAGAATAATTGCAGCCTCCAATACATGTTGTCTTGGTAGTCCACACATCACTGTGTATTACCTCCAGGGGTCTTCTTCTACATTATGTGGAAATGCACGCCTTGCCTATTTACCTAGTTGGCAAGCCTCACATACTTTTTGCATAGTCTCCACCTTAAACTTTGGTAACCCAATAACAATATTTTGGACCTGCATGCTCTTCAACCGTTATATGTTGACGCCAATATGTCAATATCTGCAACAACACCTTTACCATGTGCAAACATTGTAGCACTCATTTCTGTTATTCTTGCATCCATAGTAAACATCTTGTCATTTTTGTTGCCTTTTGCAACTAAGCGTCCATGAGAATTAAATCTTACTATCCTTGCTCAACCATCTGTCCCACAAAAACCAAATTCTTGGTTATATTCAAGGACGTGAAGTATGGGAGCAGTTCATAGGGAGAGGTCCTCAAGCCCTTCATTTCACTGGTGGAGTTCTCCTCCCTAACATTAAGATAGAGACTAATTTTGCAAAAGATTTCAAATCACGCTCATTTTGGAAGAGTGAAAAAAAAATCAAATTTTGGAAAAAAAGTTCAAATAGCCCTTCCCCCCCTTCTCCCTTGAACTTGAGTGCACGCTCAAGTTGGGGGGGTCTCGACAAAAAAAATTAGCCTCTATCTTGATGTTGGGGAGGAGAACTCCCACTAGTGAAATGAAGGGTGTGAGGACCTCTCCTTATGAACTCCTACCATGGCTACCCTCGAAGTTTGAATTTTTGAATTTGAATTTCCTTCCCGCCCTAGTTTGAATTTTTGAATTTGTATTTCTTCCCCTCCCCTTCACTCCTCACGTTCTCTCCTCCATTCCTTCTTCTCCTCCCCTCTCATTTGGTGATGAGGATGGTATGTGCACATTCAAGCGACTCTGAGGAAGATATATTTTTCAAAGGTGTAAATTAACTCCAAGAAGGTGTATGTATACACCATCTTTCCAAGAGAACATTCATCTTCTTATGTTAGTGATTATGTAAAGTATTTGGTTTAAATAATTCATTGATTCTATTTCTTCTTTCAAGCAATTGGATTAATCCATTAATCCTAATCTAAAAATTAAGATAAAAACCCTTATTATTATGATATAAAAATGAAATCATGTCAATTTGATTAAGTTAGATTTAAGATATAATTAATAAAATATCATTTAACCTAATTAAACCAAAAAACATAATTAACTCTAACAAGGGTGCATGTATGCACGAAAGCACTTGGCTCCAACTTGTGGGTTTTACGGGCCTTTAGACACTGTCCATTGTTTATTATTTCTTGTTGATTGTTTAGTAAGAAATAATAAAAAAGAAACTCTTTGAAGACTCGCAAGATCCATTAGGATTTTCCAAGGTTCTATAGTTATTTGCATGCTCTCACACTGACTACAAAGCCACTGCCTTTAAATTAAAAAAAACTGGAAGGTAAATCGGCATTATTTTTCCTTGAAGGTTTTACGAATGATACCTGCAAGGTTTTGATGTCAACTTTCTGGAGTTTTTTTTGCTTTATTTTTATAAATAGATCCAGTAGATGACAATCTCTTCATCGGGAGGCATAAAGCCCGTTTGGCTGGCATGAACAGGAAAATGAATTTATTTTTACAGGGAACTTGCTTTTTTGGCAAACATCTTTCTGGATAGCAATTTTTTTTCAGGCAACGGCTTCAGCAGTTAACAGGCGAACCAGCTTTAGCACCTTGCTCACAAACGAACACACGAGACCTGGATGAGCGATCAGAAAGCTTGAAGTGACTCGAAGACTTGTAGCTCGAGGAAGCCAAGGCAATCGTTCTAGGGAGAGCTTAAGCATGGAGGGAGAGTGAAGCCCCTGAATTGATTTATAGCCATGTTGGAGGGGGGTAAAGAGCACACGCAAGCTAATGAAAAGCGAGAAGTCACACACAAGCTAAAATTTGAAAAGCCAAGAGCCATCTAAAAGTAGAGGTTAAGAATTTTAAAAATTCCTAATAAAAATTCCCAAAAAACTAACAATAATCACAAAACTCCCACTCAACTCAATCCTAAAGCACTGTCTCTAGGAGAGCCAGTGCTTATAAAAGCATATGAAGTCTCTAAATATGTAGAACAAATGAGCTTTTTATGGTGTTTTTTTAAAAAAAATTATGAGGAAAAAAACCATGGGAATAAGGAATTAAAACAATTTGGACCTTTTTTTAGTCCACTTTTTGGAATTGGACTTAGGAGGAAGTTGGAGCATGCGGCGAACGCGAGGCTTGACAAGAACCGAGATGACCTCAAAGAGGAGGGTGAAGGAAAGGAGAAGGCGAAGGCCTCTTACGCTGACAAAGTTAACGGGATCAAGGAGTCCAAGGATAACCAAGGGAAGATCCAAAGGAGAAAGGATGAAAGGAGAAACGCGTTTCCATTGACCCATTTGATCTTTGGAAATTCAAGAAGAGGACTAATCTACATGGGAACGACGCATCAGGAGATCAAAGCGAGGAACAGCCCGGGGCTGCAGACGATAAAGTTGCAAGTGGAGGAGCTCGAGCGTCAATATTGGGTAAGCCCGTAGTCTCTCAGTTTTCTTTAGAGATTGAGGAGGCAGCGGAGAAGATGGAGATGCAATTGCTTGTGGGATACTTCATGGGACTTAGACCGCCGGTTGATGTCCTAACGAGATGGATGCGTGATGTCTAGAAACTCAGAGGTCTCCACGTAGAAAGGCTCAGGTTACTTCGCAATGATTATGTCACAAATCTTTTTGCCTCTCCAGCCCAGGAAAAAAGAGCATTGGCGAACACTTCATGGACGATAAGGGGAGACTCGTTGATCCTAATGCCCTGGACTCCCGATTTTCCAGATGAGGACCCAAAACCGTGTAAGCATGCACTCTGGGTTGAGTTCCCAGAACTGCCTCTGGGACTTAGACCCTTCATCAGAGAGATAGCAGCTGGGTCAGGGGAGGTCAGGGCCCTAGAGGAGGAGTTTGTGAGGCCGCATCCTCAGGCCTGCATTATGATAGATGTTTCCAAGTATCTACTGCCTGTCATACTCATCTTTCAATGACCTGGGAGAAAAATTGGAACAAGCAGTGGGTGTATAGGAATCTTCCTTACTTATGTTTCTGTTGTGGATGACCCGGGCATTATGCCAGGGACTGCCCTACAAGGGTCTCGATGGAAAAGATGGAACCTAGTAGGTAGGTGGAGCAAAAAGTAATCCATGATGAATAGGGAGGGACTAGTAATAAGGCAGAAATCAGAGAATCAATCACATCATGTAAAGTAAAATATGCCAACCCAAAAAATTAAAGAACTAGACCCAAATTTATGGAGTGAAACTAATCCCAATTGTCTTGAGTCTCTTTTCCTAAAGCCATACAGACGTCCTTGCTCCTCCATTGTGAGGCTACAGGCCTGACCATCTCCCTTAACTCAAAAATTCTACAAAATTGTTCCATAGTCTGCAAACTAATAATCATGAATTTTGCAATCAATGACATGGCATGGCATAACTGTATACCATGAGTTGCCTTTCTGAACTCTTAGTTCCTGTAGGTGAGAAAAGTCTTCAGAAAAGAAAATAGTGGCATTGCCAGCAAGCTGAGACACATTATCAACATCAAACCACTGTATTCTGTGTCTCCCAAAGAGATCCAGGTGCTGACAAATCCCAACCCAACTGTTCACACTCCCAACAATCTTCATAAAGCCATACAGACGTCCTTGCTCCTCCATTGTAAAACTACAGGCCAGACCATTTCCCTTAACTAAAAAATTCTACAAAATTGTTCCATAGTCTGCAAACTAATAATCATGAATTTTGAAATCAAAGACATGGCATGGAATTACTGTATACCATGAGTTTCCTTTCTGAACTCTTAGTTCCTCTAGGTGAGAAAAGTCTTCATAAAAGAAAGTAGTGGCATTGCCGGCAAGCCGAGACACATTATCAGCATCAAACCACTGTATTCTGTGTCTCCCAAAGAGATCCAGGACTTGAAAGATCCCAACCCAATTGTTCACACTCCTAACAATCTTCATAAATGGAAATGATATAAATACTTCTCCCATTTTCTGAAGACTTTGCTTATTGCGACACAAACATCCTTGCTCCTCCTTCTCAGGTAAATGACTCTCTACATGTTTCACTTCAATATCCTTAATTAGCACACCCCATGGTATGATGAAGAAAAGTGGCTTTTGCAAAAGCTCTGCATACATCTCTCCTTTGATGCTTGCTTCTCTATTATTGCTGCCTATTTGTGCCATGTATACAAGCCCATTTGTACCCATTTCCTTCTTTCTGGGAAAAAGCAGCTCAGTCTTGTCAAGGTAATCTCAAGTCTCAAGTTTCATACATCCAAGTGTCTCATACAACTATAAAACATAATTTACAAAAAGTAATATTTGATAAATTAAATCTTATCATTACACGTATGTATTTTTTGTATATTTAGGATGTTGCTTTACTTCTCCTTTCTTTGAGCAGCCACATCCTTCTTGTGTGCATCCGCTGGACAGATATATTCCTCCTTACTTGAGGCTTTATAATTTCCTACATTAAAATGACATTTTTAGATTTAGTATAAAACATATACATTTTACATATATCACAATTCTACTGAAAATAGATTTCTTACCGCGCAAGGTGTGGAGTCTCTCTGTTAAGTCGACATCTTTGTAAAGGCTCGCCAAGTTTACAAAAGCTTTCCAAATAAGCTTTCCTCTTTGCCAGCAGAAATCGTCCCACTCATTATCTGGCAACCTATCAAAGGAAAATACATGAATTCTAAAGCATGACACAAGAATGAGTAAAAATAAATAAACAACAGCAATTAATTTACAGAGAAGGACTAATGGCATCGCGAGAGTCCCCTAATAAATCTGCCACCTCCCTCTTTTAAAAAACTTAGTTCATGTCACTTAAAGGTTTAAAACATACATTTAACTCGATGTTAGCATCACCTTTTCCAATCTCTAACTTTCGCCGCTGCTGGTGAAGAATCAGCTCCTAGCGTCTTCATCAAGGCCAAGGAAGAAGGATGACAAAGGGGATTAACCTTGGCACAAGACTTTGACATTTTTGCACAAATAAACCTGTTGCAACATGAAACCAAGACGTGTTCATTCAAATAAAACCAAAGCACAACACTAAAGATTTGTTGAAAGGTAACAACAGCAATTGAAATCATGCTTATTGGCTACGTGTCTCCATCAAGCCCGAGGGAGAAGGATGGCGAAGTAGATTCAGCATGCCGCTACAGATCAATAGTTATGATGATGCACGAGTTAGAAAAGAGCCAAATGAAAAATGAGAAACCAACAGACATACCATCGGCACACAAGACGCAAATCCAACCAGATTTGACGTAATGTTCCACAAACAAGAGAGCACAAAGAAAATTATTGCAGCATACAAAGCAACATTGGAATAGATCCACCAAAAATCTCTGCATTTTACATAACCAACTAATCCACCATTGTGTGGTATGCACACTAGACACAAATTCTAACCACATTTGATGTAATATTCCACAAACAAGGGAACACAAAGAAAATTACGACAACACACACAACGACATTGGAATAGATCCACCAAAAATTTGTGTGTTTTACATAACAAACCAATCAACCATTGAAAACACACAGCGAAAGAAAGAGAAAGCAAAAGGAAGAAAGAGAGTCAATCATTTGAGCAGGTAGCTTTCATGAAAGAAGCGATTGTTTTTGCGCAGAGAAAAAACCTCAGCACATCCTAAAGCGCCATGGAAAACCCTAACCATGGATAGTTCATTATTGATTTGGATATATTGTTGGTCCTTTGATGGTTGCTTTTTATACTCGATTGACAGGTACTCTAGTTATAGGACTAACATAGCTTATAGAGGTGAGGCATATTTAGCCCAATCTACTTCATCCTTCCCCATGAATACGAAGTGGGCCGTACCCACTACTTATCGATCGGTGGACATCTAGAGACTAGAGCCCAAGACAACTGTTGGGTTGGACCCCCCTCAGAAGGTTCTTTATTGCAATGAGAATTCTTCAAAGTACAAGCTTGCACTGTGTTGGCTATGCCATAATACAAAGGTTGAAGGAAGTTACATGGGGGAGGATGCACACTAGTTTCCTAAAATCTGGGCCACATGGGCCTTCTAGAGCCTTCGATGCACCGAGTCACATAGAATCGTCTGGATTGCCTGCTGCGCTCCTCAATTCTAGGGAAATTTACCCCTCTTGTACTTGCACAACTAATTAATACACCAAGACATGGCACCCATTAATTGTTAGTTTTGCATGCAAATAAAACAATAAATCTTTTTCTAGTCACTTGTGGGCGTCCCCACTGACCACATGTGTGCACACAACGTAAAGATTCTTGGTTGACCGAGGTTAACCCTTTTGATTGTAGTCAAAGTCCTTTGACTGAGAGCCAAAGCCCTTTGACTATGGGAAAATCTCTCTGACCAAAGTCAGCACATATTCTTGGGTTGATCGAAGTCGAACCCCTGTCGCTTTTCGACATCGCCAAGTCTGAGAGCAGGCTTGGAACAATTAGATTTGGCATACAAGGTCATTTGAAACTTTTTTGGACTTGTTCTAAAATCGAACATTGTTGGTAGTTCTGTTAAAGAAGTCCAAACAAAGCTAGAACCTCTTCCAAAGGTTGTCAACTTGTCTGCACATGTGCTCGTCAGTTTTGGGAAAGAGTGGTAGCAGTTTGAATAACTCTGTGGCCTCCATGACTTGGTAGAATTGGCATGCAACGACGACACATCTACATCACATTTATCTTACCCTGGAAGGGTCACTGTTGATCCCAAAATCAACGCAGAGATACTATCTTGGCATATCACTTAACCACTATTTGTCTTACCTACAAATAACTGCATGCACAAGCTTTTTGGGAAATCCTATATTATATGGATATAGCAGATAGATCAGAGGGTCGGCAATCTACAACAAGTTGGAATGATTGCATTAAACGTTGTGGTGGTTGTTTAAAGCAAACGGTTTGGCAAGCAAAAAACATCTCTCTCAATATGTTATGTAATGCCTACACTTCAAGCAGTGCAACCACATTCGTATGTCCGCCCATATGCATCTTCCCATTCTCTGGCGATTAGAATATCTCCTCCACTGTTGTAAATGAGGTAGTGTTCCAAAAGAAGAAACGTGCCTATCAAGCAATTGTCAAGCATTGCTAGTGATTGTGTAACCTTGTTAACTTCAGCATGGCCGCAGTGGATTCTCCACCTTCCTGTATTGGTAAAAGGGTCCTGGGTTCTATTTAAACTGTAAGCTGCCAGTTAATGTCACGAACTCGCCATTGGCTTGTTGGTTGAGGTGGTGATGCATATACTTTGCGCAGATTTTTATTCTTAGGAGCTGCAATTTCTTTTTGTCACGGCCCCCTGAATAGATGACCGCATCGAGAAGAAAATCGAAAATCAAAGCATTACATGGGGGGTGATCATGCAAGGGGATTAGAGAGGGGTTAAAAGGATGGACAATTCTCCACAAAGTTCTCAGCCCCGACCTAGGTGTGTTATAAAGGGTAGATGCCAAAGGGGGAAGGGAGGAGAAGCAGTGAGACACAGAGAGGGACGCATAGCTCAATTAAGCTATGCTGATCGGGACATTAGGAGCACGACAACAATTAATTAATAGATTTTATGGGCCAAGTGGGACGGCAGCCTTGCACTCCACGTGAGGGGTTCTTGGCTACCTTTCGATGCCATTAATTCCAAGATGCATCTAATATATACTCCCATCCGTTTTCTATCCTTTGACAGTTCTATTCAGTTGGTTTCTCAACCGTAGCCTTGAATTGTTTGAACTTATCAAACACTTCAGATGTCTTATTGATGAAGTGATGATATCTACTAAAGTCATCAATTTTGTTGATGAATTTTGTGACCTTTGCTTTGCAACAAAGGTTCTTCTTGTGCATCCAATATAAAATGACAAGATTGCGTATCGATGCTTACGTGAGAGAGAGTGGGATATGGGAAAATTTGATCCACGATTCCTTGCCTATTTTAACAAGTAGGCTACCATATTTGTAATCATCCAATTACGTTGACTAGAGGGATGTTGTATGAAAATTGGGGGGCATATGAAGAGATGTAGACACTATGGTAGATAGCATAATGGCATATCGAGAATCCCAGAGTGAGACATCTGTAACTATAGGTATTACATCACAAACTGTGATCATAGTGTCATGGGTTTAGCCACACAAGTGTGAAGTGAATGCATCTATGAAACATGGAAAATATAGTGATGTGTTTTGAACACATGCATGAGTCCATCAAAAATCATTAGAAGCAGCTTTCAAATCACAACACAGAAAAAGTGCAAAACACAACTTTGAGAATTTTTGGGCTTGTCTAAAGTCCAATTCCAAAAAGTGGACTAAATAAAAGTATAGATTTTTTAAATTCCTTATTCCCATGGATTTTTTTCTCATAATTTGAAACAAAAAACACCATAAAAAGCTCATTTGTTGTATATATTTAGAGACTTCAAAAACCCAATTTATATGTGTTTTTAGAGTTAATTACATTTTTTGGTTTAATTAGATGAAAATTTAATTAATTAATTATATCTTAAATCTAACTTAATTTAGATTAATTTAGCTTAATTAATCTAACTTAATCAAGATTAATCTAAATTAATTAATTGTATCTTTAATCTAACTTCAAACAAAAGTTAAATGCTTCTCAAGGACATGTGGTGTACAAATACACCATTAAATAATTAAAACAACACCTAAATAATAGTGGTGTATATATAGACCACGATAATGGAAGCCACTACAGAAGTGAATCAATCGCAAGGAAATGGGGTGTATAAATACACCTTTGTAGTGCTAAACATACATCATCAAAAATTAAACATACATCATCAAAAATTAAGACAACACGACAATAATGATGATGCATAACATTAAAAAAAAATGATATCTTTATTCCAAGATTGACTTTACAAAGATAAAGTTACTATACTACGCATCATCTCATCCTTCACTCTCACCAGTGTGCGCTACATCTATAGTGGACGCTTGTCTTAGAGGCACATCGTCTTCTGGTCTCGTCATCATAGTTTCTCATTTCCCACTAACACACTATTCAAAATTTCTGGACTTGTATAAAGTCCGATTTAAGAAATGGACTAAAAAACAGTCCAAAAATTTTGAATATATTAGTAATGTTGTTTTTTGAACTAGATTTGACAACTCCAAACAAAAGATATGGTGATTAAGTACTAAGAACATCAATGCATAATCAAATCTCTTACAAAGGTGGTCTACATAAACATCTTCATAACTTCTTATGAATTGAGCTACTATCACCTAAGAACATCAATAGATGACCAATTCTCTTAGAAAGGTGGTGTAAATAAACACCTTTATGTATAAGTGGTGTGCACACACCTTTATGACCATTTCTTTTAGAAAGGTGGTGTACATAAACCCCTTAGAAAGGTAGTGTACATAGATCCTTTTATGTGTAAGTGGTGTACATATACACCTCAGTTGGTATTAAAAAACACCCTTAACTATAAAAATACATTGACATAAAGTTTAAAATACACCATTAAGCATAAAATGGACCTCATAAACAATCTTTATACACAATAATGAGAGTAAAGAAATTAAAAAAGTAGTTAACTTTTTATTAAATATTCGCTTTACATAGAAGTTCAAAACTTGCGAAGTTCAAAACTTGTGATTACAAAGCCGTCAGCCATCATGCTCCTCAGTACCAATGTCCTCAATGCTAGGCCCTTAGGGTCCTGACTAATAGGCAGCTCTAAGACAGTACCAATGTCCTCAATGCGCCCTTGACTACTAGGGTCCTGACTGATAGGCTGCTCTAAGACTGGAGTCTCAGTAGCAAGGTCCTCAGTGGTTTGCTCTTCAGTTCCAAGCACCTGACTAGTAGGCTGCTCTAAAGTCTCATGTCCAAGTTCTTGGTGAGTAGAGTCCTGGCTACTAGGTTCCTGACTAGTAGGCTGCTCTGGAGCCTATAAGGTCATGGTTGAAGAACCATCTATGCTTCCTGGTAACTCCTCCTAGTCATGCTTTGCTTCATCCATACCTTGTTTGGGTAAGGCTTCCTTTCTTGATCCACTTGCATGTCCTTCACCCAAGATCAAAGGTGCCTTTCTCACTTTTAATTTCAAGGGAAGTGCTTCCACCTCTTTAGCCTTACCTTTTCCTATGACGTGCTGTACTACTACTTCTTGCTGCCACGAGCCTTCCCGTATGATGAGTGGAATCTCCTTGACTCTAGTTGACAATTGATCACCCTTATTCTTTGTGCGGCTTTCTTCTTGGCGTAAGTCATCAGATGCAGAGCTTTCATCCTCATCATCACCTAAGCTAGAATCATCACCCTCAGACTCACTACCCTCGTCTTCGACATTTTCCTCACTACCCTCTTCTTTGACATTTTCCTCTTCAAAGAAGGTAGTGCAACTGTAATATGTGTTCTTGGCGTAAGTCATCGGATGCAGAGCTTTCATCCTCATCATCACCTGAGCTAGAATCATCACCCTCAGACTCACTACCCTTGTCTTCAACATTTTCCTCACTACCCTCTTCTTTGACATTTTCCTCTTCAAAGAAGGTAGTGCAACTGTAATATGTGTCAAAGAACTCAATCTGATGGGGGGTATCAATGACATTTACATTTCTACCTTGGTGTAGCAATTTCTCAGCAGCAAAATCCATTCAATACAATGCTACTTCCCACCCATCATTCAGTAAATTCTTTGTCATCTCTAGTATCACATCAGGATCCATCGGCTTTCTGTAATCCACCATTGCTGCATCAAGTTTAACCTTATTGTCTTCAAAGTAATGAAGCTCAAGAGTCCTTAAAGGAATTTTGATTAGATTGCCACCACCCCTGGATAAGAAGCACATCAAGAAACGCTGCAAGACTTGAATCGCAATGCCTTCCAAGACAGTCATATGATTGCGTAGGACTATACCATGGTATACTTTTGAAAGTAAATACCCAAATGCAAATGTCAAACTCGCATACAAGGCATCCCTTTGTGATTCTGTCATGAACAGGACCAACGTTGATCTTTTCTTATCTATCATGGACCTTCTATGATAAACCGCACAAGTTCAACTATCCATGACACTGCAAGGTCTTGCAATTCATCTATGAAAAGTACACATGGCTTCTCCCAAGCATGACCGCTCATTGTTATGAAATGCTCTGTATCAATGCCATTGATGTGTGGAAAATTTGTATCATTCTCTGATAGCAAGATATCATAGGAGAAGCTGAATGGCTTTGGTGCCTCAAAGGATATCTTTCGTGTTTCATATGCTTGGCAAACATCCACCATGCTCTGAAACGCTGAGTCCTCGCGGAAGACAATGCAAGTAACATCTCTGTATCTTGCAATGGTGGTGTTCAGATCCTTTGCCTCAACCTTATTACTTGGTATGCCTTGCGTATTGCTTACAACACCTTTCAAGCATCTATAGAGCCGAGTCCTCTTTGCCAAGTACTCAGATGTAGGTCTCCTGCCCTTCACTGTTTGTGGCTTTCCACAACCCACCCATAACTCCCTTGCCTTTATCAGAATCTCAGCAAGGGAAGAGCTTTTTTTCAACGTAAATGGAGCAGAATTCAGCCTTTCTGATTCTAGAATGTAATTCGAGTCATCGTTAAATATACATACATGACAAATGACCCGTTGAAACTTTTCCATCCACTCAATCTGTGGCAAGTTTCCTTTTCTTCCCTCATCAAGGGCGATCCTGCAAGCTTCACAAAATTGTTGCCCATCAATGGGCTCAAACCTGCATCTTTTCAAGAATCTATTCTTTACCAGCATGTAGGCTCTTTTCGATGTCAGTCCCATATCGGCTTTGGTACAAAGACTCTCCACGAACAAAGTCACTCCTAAAGTTCTCAAAAGCATCAAGAAAGTCCACACACTTTTGAAATGTGACATCAGGCAATGTAGGATCATCTTCTTGAAGTCTCTTAAACGCCATAGGACGAAGAGTGATATTAGTGGCAATTGGAGTTCTTGTTTTCCTCGTATCTTCATACAATTTGCATGCAAATGTCTTATCTAGCTTTCTTTCATTTGTGAACAATGAAGCTCGATCAATAAGCATTGTGGCCACCCTGAATTGTGAAAATCCCCAAATGTACCCCTCATCCTTTGGAGGATGTAAGTCTGCCACACTTATAGAAAAGTCTGCGAGACTTGTATCTTCTTCTTGCGGATCCTCCTGATCATCACTATCCAATTTTTTGCCTGGTTTTAAATATCCTGCACTTGAATGATCTACACGTGGAGTAGGAGTTATTTTTGCTCTCTTTCTGGGAATAGCTATGGAACTTGAATCTACTCCACAATCACTCCTTCCTCCTGTAGTTGCAGCAGTCGATGGTGTAGGTACAGTTGGAGATACTGTAATTACTGCTGCAGATATTGTAGTTACTCTTGCTGGAGATACCGTAGTTATCGCCACAGATATTGGCGGTACAACTTGAGGGTTACATGTTATAGATGGCGTACTTACTACTACTGAAGGTACAACACCACCACTTGGAAATGTATTCCACATTTTCTTCAATGCTTTCAAGGCACTAAGTAATTCTTGGGATCCCTCAATTGAATCTGGTAAGGGCTTCAAGAAGTGCTTATGCGTAACTCGTAACTTATAGACTACAACGTCATTCTTCCCTTTGCACACAACTTCTATCAAATTGTTTTCTTCAATGTTGATGGTTGAGACCATGCCACCATTTCTTACTGCCTATGGAGAATATTTCATGCTTGACACATTCTCGGCAGTGATCACCAAAAAATACTTTGATTTGCGCTTCATAAAATACCAAGCATGTTCAAGATATTTGAAAGACACCTTGGAACTAAAACTCGAAGCCATAGTTTTTTGCAAAGCAATGAGGAGGAGATTAACCCCCCAACCTGTTGCATGCGCAATAGGTTGGGGGGGTTAATCCCCGCCCTCCCCTCCCCTCCTCTCCCATCTGCTTGCCCCTCCCCTCTCCTCCCGTCTCCTTGCCTCTCCCCTCCCCGCCCCTCCCCTCTCGCCTCGCCTCCCCTCTCCTCCCCGCCGCTCCTGTCCTCCTTCTCGCCCTCCCCCCCCTCTCCCCTCCCCCTGCCCCTCGCCTCCCCTCCCCCCCCTCCCTCGCTCGCCCCGCCTCTCACCTCCCCTCCCCCCCTGCGCGCCCCCATCCCGCAACAGGTTGGTTGGGGGGGGGGTTAATCCCCCCCCTTCCCCCCCTCTCCCCTCTCCCCTCCCCTCTTGCCTCCCCCCCCACCCCTCCCCTCCCTGCCCCCCCCCACCCATCGCGCCTCCCCGTCGTGGGAGCCCACCCCGCCCCCGCCCCTCCCCTCCTCGCCCCCACCCCCCACCCCTCGCGCCTCCCCACAGAGGGGCGCGGGGAGGGGAGGGGTGGGGGGAGGCGAGAGGGGAGAGGCGGGGGGGATTAACCCCCGCAACCAACCTGTTGCGCATGCAACAGGTTGGGGGGGGTAATCCCCCCCTCCCCGCCTCTCCCCTCCCCTCTCGCCTCCCCTTCCCGACCCTCCCACCACCCCTCCCCTCTTGCCCCTCCCCTCCCCTCTCGCCTCTCCCGCCCCGTCCCTCCCCTCTCGCCCCTCCCCTCCACTCCCCTCTCGCCCCTCCCCTCCCTGCCCCGCCCCTCCCCTCTCGCCTTCCCTCCGCTCCCCTCTCGCCCCTGCCCTCCCTGCCTCGCCCCTCCCCTCTCGCCTCCCCTCCTTGCCTCGCCCCACCCCACACCTCCCCCTCACCGCTCGGAGGGGAAAGCGGGAGAAGAGGGGAGGGGAAGTGGGAGGAGAGGGAGGAAAGGAGGGGAGGGGAGGGGAGGAGGAAGCGAGAGAAGAGGGGAGGGGAAGCGGGAGGGGAGGGGAAGCGAGGGGAGGGGAGGGAGGAAAGGAGGGGAGGGGAGGGGGAAGCGGGAGGAGAGGGGAAGGGAGGGGAGGGGGAAGTGGGAGGAGAGGGGAAGGGCAAGCGGGAGAGGACAGGGGAAAGGAGGGGAGGGGAGGGGAGGGGAAGGGGGAAGCAGAAGGAGGGAGGAGGGAAGGGAGAGAGGAAGCGGGAGGAGAGGGGATGGGAAGCGAGGAGGTGGGAAGGGAGGAGAGGGGATGGGAAGTGGGAGAAGAGGGGAAGGGAGGGGAGGGAGGAGAGGGGAAGGGAAGGGAGGGAGGGAGGGAGTACCTGGGTGGGGAGGTGGTGGAGGAGCTCTAGGAAAGTTGTGAGAGAGAATGAGGAGAAGTAGAGTTTTATAGGAAATGGGTAGCTTTTGGGTAAAGTCAGCTTTTTTTAGTTTTTAAGGTTTTCTTTTAGGTTCACTATAAGTAGAACGTTCTTCATTCTCTCTTTCATTCAAAGTTCATTCTTTCACACTCCACGCTTCTCTCCTCTCATCAGCCTGTTGCAGGATTCTCAAAATTTTCAAAATGTTGCAAGAGGTAAGTTCATTTCCAGCCTATTGCGTATGTAAGAACTTCTAAGAATCAACTTTTTATAAATTTGATTTTTTTTTCAAATCTGATTCTTTTCTCAAAAACTTGTTGCGTATGCAACAACTTCAAAAAACCATCTTTTGCATTAAATCTTTTTTCCCACAAGTTTTCCTCTTTATCTTAAGCTCTCACAACTTATTGTCACAAATTTCTCTCAACCTCAAACTCTCTTAGCCTATTGGGCACGCAATAATTTTAAAAAAAAAAATTAGAAAAAAATCTATTACAAAATTTTCTCTCAACATCAAAACCACTCAAACCTCTCTACCTGTTGCGTACGCAAGAACTTCAAAATAAAATTTAACCATAAATCTCTCCAAAAACTCTTCTCACTACACTTTATTAATATAAAAAATCCATTTATAATATTTTTGCTCCATAATATAATAAATTTTTATTAACTAATATTAAAATATAATTTTGCTAAAAATATATATTATTAATCTATAAATTAATATATAAATATATAAATACATTAATTAAAAAATATGACAATGAAAATATTTTTGAATGGGAACTCTTCTAGCATATGTGCTTTATATAATACTTATGCTTAAAACAATGAAGAATTAGTGAATGTATTTGTAAGATAGTTCTTAATATGAAAAATCTCTATAATATTCTTCCTGCTATTAACTAGATATTAAATTTTAGTTTAAATAAAAATATACATTATTAATTTAAAAACTAATATAAATATAATATAATTATTATATAAACTTAAAAAAATATATAAATTATTAATATTATACATTAATAACATTTAAAATTATGTATATTATATACTAATAACCTTTAAATTTTAAAAAGATATTCAATCAAAGAATTGAATTAATTTAAAAAATAAGAAAATATTAAAATTTACACAAGTACTTTTAGCATGTATGCTTTTCTTCCATGTGTATAATACTTGTTAGTTGAAGAATGAAGAATTAGATAATGTATTTGTAAGGTAGGTATTTAAAAACATAGAATCTGGAAGAGGTTCATCATACTTGCTTATCTTTGTTATAATATGTAATACTTTGCAAAAGCCTTAAACTTTGTTTAAGACTTTGTACAAAACTACAGTATCATTGAATCCATATCATTTTTCTACTTTAGCAACCACCAAATATCCATGGTATGAATCCATGATATGGAATACATATTTCTTATGAATATTTCTTATCACATACTTCTTCATTTCTTCTGATACACTATGATGCTCAAAATTTATATTTTTGATTTGGCATTGGTATTGTTTTTCTCTATGTTTGATAAGAGTTTGGGTATCAAGTGATAGCCTAGCGGCTCTCACTTATTTCTATTTTCTATGATATTGTATGGGATTGAGAGGATGAGTGGAATGGCTCATTGTAAATACCATAGGTATAAATTAGAAATACCTTTGTATGGGGTGAGAGTTATTTGTGTATGGGATATTATGGGGTTTTTAGAAAATAGGAAGAGTGAATCATATAAAGAGGTGGGCTCATGTCCACGTGTTCCAATAATATAAGAGACCACATGCCAAGCGTGTGGAAGGCATGGGGAGGAGTGTGAAGTCAAGAGGAATCCTTCTAGAATTCCTATGTGGAATAAGGAGGATGTGGACGTGGAAAAGAGAGGGTCCCTATGGGCTCCATGTGGGGAGACTCTTGACTTTCTCAATATTTTGAGAGTCTTGAGCATCTTTTGATAGGACACATGGCAAGAGTAGCCAAAAAGGACATGGATGGTGACATACGGGCTTATGTGATTGATGGGGAAAGGAATCTACAGGCAACAATTGTAAATGGGTGAAGGAGGGTAGCAAAATCTCTATAAAAGGAGCCCTCCTCTCCCTTGTTCATCAATCTCTTCCACCATTAGGCCTCATGTTGCTGTAGCTCTAGTCTCCCCAAGCCTCTTCCATGAGCCTTCTCTCCCTCTTGTAGATATTCTCTTATGTAGACTCGAGTCCATTTCTCTCTAGTTTATTCTCTCTCTATGAGTAGTCTTGGAGTTTCCGCTCCCTCTTGTATGTATGAAACCTCTTCTTCTCCCTTGTGTTTGTAGTGTTGGAGTGGATTCTCACTCTATTGGTAATGAAGGTCACTTCAGGTTCTCTCTCTTGAGTGTCTCTTCCCTTTTCTTTCTTTCAAAGCCTTAAAAGATCTTTCTATTCGGCTACTCACTATGCACACATGGTCCATCTGTTTCCTGAGCCACCATGCAAACTTCTTCCCCTCTTCTAGGCAAAATCTATGAGGGGTGGATCGTTGATGAAGGTGGAGTCTTGAGGGAGCATCCTGCTCAGGCGAAATTAGCATGGGTGGAGGGCAGTTTTCATAACAGTTTGACCCCCTATTAGTATTTTGCTCATAACTTTCTGCTCAATAGTCCGACTTTAATGAAATTTATATCAGCGCTAAGCTCTCTTTAAGGCACATGTTTGTACATATCAGATATTGAATCAGATACTGCTACAAAAAGTTATGAGTCTCTGTGTCTGACAGTCTGTTTTCATGACAGTTTTTACCCCCGTCTAGTAAACTGTCCATAACTTTTTGGCCGCTTCCCTGTTTCTTATGAAACATATATCAGCGCGAAGTTATCTTTAAGGTGCATGTCTCTAAATACTTAGATCTTGAATCAAATACTGCTGCAAAATGTTATGAGTCTCTGTGTGTGATAGTCTATTTTCATGATAGTTTTTACCCCCTTCCAGTAAACTATCCATATCTCTTCAACCGTCTGTCTGTTTTCAATGAAAGTTATATCAGCACGAAGCTGATATTAAGATGCATCTCTTTGTGTGCTTGAATCTCTGATATCATGTCTCTACTAAAAGTTATAGGCCTCTATGTCTAATGACAGTTTGTAGAGTGTTTTGAGCTAAGTGTAAAGGTGTCTATGAAGGAGGTGCAATGTTTCCTCAGAATCTACCCATCCGACCTAATCAGCCCCTTTAAACTCCTTGATATATATCAGTTCATGTCATGTTGAGCCGCAAGATCTTCTTTCAACAACATATCGCTCTTCTCTTTGGCACAGACCAGCTCGCTGAGGTTATGATCCTTTCCTTCTCCCTATGCTTGATTACAACATCACTTGGGATGTTACCATCTTCATTCTCATCTGAGGGAGGAAATTATGGTGTGGTATCTTGGCATAAAAGCTTCTTTCTAATGTCCTATTCTCAATGATAAATATCTTTGTCAGTCAGTTCAAAGGCAGCAGGAAGTGAAGAGGTGCATGAAGTTTATTACGCCCAACTTCATGTCATATCTTTTGGTGGAGACACTGGGTACGTTTGGTATTGGATTCATCCCACCTTAATAAATGGTCTCGGGTGTACTTGATTGCATGTTCTGCCTAGTATAGGCATGTGTTTCTGATGAGATAAAGAAAATGCCTGGAAGAACTCCGTTAGAAGAGATTGCAACCCGTTTAAGAGAACTTGAAGATTGTGAAGGTGATGCTCAAGCTATTCGCACAGTCACCATGATCATATCCTTTATGTTTGCACTGTTGAATATGTTGGTAAATCAACAACGCTGGCAGCAGGCACAATGATAGATTGGGGATTGTTCCATGCACTGGCAGCTTGGTGTGAAGAAGAGTTGAGTCTTTGGGTAGTTTTTGACTATAACAGTGGAGTGGTGATTCTTAATGCTTTCAACTTCTTTTGCTATGCAAATGATGGAGTACAATAACTGGAAGCTTTTATGTGCACTTCCTATTGTGAGAAGGGTGATTCTAGAATGCATGTATACATAATGTTTTCATGGTGCTGGTTGGTCACTTATTTTTAAAGATTTTGTTGAGGATCACATTGTGGAGGGTTTTCAACAAGTGGTTATGCATAATAAGTTGGTCTTGGTATACTAAGGCTCTGTGGGATCTTGTTCGAATCTTGTTTGGGATATTATTTGGATCTTGGTGTTTCCTTTTTGTATTTCATCATGGTGAAGATTCCAGTGTTTCGAGGGACCCAAGGGGGGGACCCGGAGTCTTATCTTCAAGATTTTGTTCGAGGATGCCGGCTTTTTGGATGGTCCATGAAGGATCGAGCGGAGATTTTGCCTGATTTTCTTGAAGGTGTAGCCTTGAGTTGGCATGAGACCTTGCCGGACTCTACCAAGGAGGACTGGGACCAAGTGGTGGTAGCAATGAAGTAGAGATTTGGGGCAGTGGAGTTGGCAAATGCTTTGATGTTGCAGTTGGACCGGTTCTATCAAGGAGAGGGTGAGTTGGTCTCTGCGTTGGCAATCCGATATGAAACTTTATGGACAAAGTATGAAAGGGCAGCTTTGCGAGCTGTGGCATTTACATCATCAGCCCCTCAAAGTCTCTCTGGGATGGAGCACTTAAAGATGAGCAAATTTGTTATGGCTTTGGAGCCTCGTCTTCACTCAAAAGTAATGAGTAAAGATCCAACAGCATACGTGGAGGCACTTCGCATTGTGACCAAGAAAGAAGCTTCTCTAAAGATCGAATCCTCTTTTGTGTCTTCAACAGCTTCAACTTCTAAGGTGGAGGTAATGGGCACTCCTCAGGTACCAAAGTCCTCTGAGTTAGATCATAATATCTCCCAATTGATGGTAGAGTTTGCTAATTTGAAATTGCATTTGGTTAATGCACGACAACCTAGAGCACTAAAGAGTGAAGATAGGCCTCGAGATAAGAGTGGGTCACTCATTATGAATGTAATGAAAAAGGTCACTATCACCCCGAGTGTCCTAGATTGAGAAAGAAAGAAGAAAAACAAGTATCCTTGTTAGAAGCTTCTTCAAGGGATGAGGAAAGAGAGGTAATGATGGCTAAACGGGGGCGTGGTAGAGCAAAAGAAGAAGAAGAGAGCCAGGAAGAAGTAGATGAGGAACATCAGGAAGAGGAACACCGTAGTAAGAAAAGAAGGCATCTAGAAGGAGAATTAGCCAGTCAGACTTTCCTTTAGGACAAGGAATTAGAAGCTATGACTTGTTGTCCGACCTTAAAGAAAAGGAAGCTCATATCACCTTTGGTCAATTACTTGCTTTGTCTCTAAAAACTACAGAAGGAATGGGGAAAACTAGCAAGCACAAGAGTGTCAAAGAAGAAAAAGAAGAAAAGTATGTGGAGGAGTGTGAAGTCAAGAGGAATCCCTCTAGAATTCCTATGTGGAATAAGGAGGATGTGGACATGTGGAAAAGAGAGGGTCCCTATGGGCTCCATGTGGGGAGACTCTTGACTTTCTCAATATTTTGAGAGTCTTGAGCATCTTTTGATGGGACACATGGCAAGAGTAGCCAAAAAGGACATGGATGGTTACATACGGGCTTATGTGATTGATGGGGAAAGGAATCTACAGGCAACAATTGTAAATGGGTGAAGGAGGGTAACAAAATCTCTATAAAAGGAGCCCTCCTCTCCCTTGTTCATCAATCTCTTCCACCATTAGGACTCATGTTGCTGTAGCTCTAGTCTCCCCAAGCCTCTTCCATGAGCCTTCTCTCCCTCTTGTAGATATTCTCTTATGTAGACTCTTGAGTCCATCTCTCTCTAGTTTATTCTCTCTCTATGAGTAGTCTTGGAGCTTCCGCTCCCTCTTGTATGTATGAAACCTCTTCTTCTCCCTTGTGTTTGTAGTGTTGGAGTGGATTCTCACTCTATTGGTAATAAGGGTCACTTCAGGTTCTCTCTCTCTTGAGTGTCTCTTCCCTTTTCTTTCTTTCAAAGCCTTAAAAGTTCTTTCTATTCGGCTGCTCACTGTGCACACATGGTCCATCTGTTTCCCACAACTGGAAAATGCAAGACACCATTTATAAAAAGAAAGTATGTGAGTTTGAAGAGGCGAAGAATCATGGCATCAATTCCAGAACCAAAGAGACATGTAATGTTATCCGAGGAGAATATGGAAAGGATGCTTATGCGAGTTTGTTGCAAGAGACTTTGCATGAGAAAAGTTGGGAAAGATGATTGTGCAGCCATACGCCTTGGTATTTGGAGTAAGATAGTGCCTAATAGACATAACTATCTTCTTCAAGAGTTTTCATGCTTTCTTCATCAAGGCACTGATCAAGATTTGAGCACAAGACACTGTAAACCTAGATTGAAACCCATGGTTAATGGGAGACCCATTTGCAATCGAGGATATCAATGGTTAACTGGACTATCACATGGCACATACTGGACCATCTGGGTAGAGGTGAAAGAAAAAGTGGTTCATACAATTCATGGAAATACCTACGAGCTTAAATGCCATGGAAGCACGATAAATGCAACCGCAACATTAAAGCAAGTTCTCGAAGACCATGCATTACCATAGCCTCATCTTCAACAAGCAATGCTAGATGGACGTGTCGAATGTCAACAACATCTTCCTTTGGGAATGACAAAGAAGGTCATCCTAGAAACTATTAATAAAGCTTTACAAGACAGAGATGAGAGCATGATTTCATGGTCAACCTTGTACAAAATTTAGTGTAGAGATTTTTGCCATGTCAAGACACCATCAAAGCAAAGGATGTCAAAATGTAAGACATGTGATGAATTTAAAAATGCCATTGAACATAGTAAATGTGAGCAGCAACGAGGAAGATATATTAAATGGCGATCAATCCATTTATGTCATGTGCAGGATGCTCGAAAGTTGTATGCTTCTTGGAGAGAGGAAGCTATTTCACATGTCGATAAGTCCATGTGCATCACCATTGATGGCATGGACCAGAATACAATAACTTTGCCACGATATAGATGCATCCCATCGGCATTGGAGGGCAAACGTGGACTAAAAACACACGTGTGGAGTATTAGTACATGGATATCGAATCTTTTGTGATGTATGTATTGATAATTTGCATGACCATGATAGTAACCAGGTTGTTACATCAATCATGAAAGCAATAAGAAAGGTCAGAGATGCTCACGGATGTTTACCTAACACATTGCGAATACAAGCTGATAATTATTGGAGAGAGAACAAGAATAAATATATATTTGCTTTATGCTCTATGTTGGTTGGTTTGAAAATATTTGAACAAGTGGAAGTTGGCTTTCTTCTTGTCAGCCATACACATGAAGACATAGATCAAATCTTTAGTGTTATCTCTGATGAGTTGAAGTCAATGGATGTTTTGACAATGGAGGATATGCTATTTCGAATTGGAAAAGAAATTGGAGGGTCTCGCAAGGAAGAATCAAAAGTGGCTATCTTAGAGAGGATGGTAGATTGGAGAGCATTCATAGAGCCGCATTTACAAACAGGATATGATGCCCTAATAGGACACACAAATCCACACTACTTTCAGTTTCACATGCATAACAATATTCCAGTGATGCAATGGAAGCACTACTCAGTAGATGGAGATCATTTATGGAGTGAGTCATATGCTTTATTACAACGAATAATTCCATTGGAGGAAACTAGATTTGTTCTTGCAAAAAACAAATCACTTGACATAGATGAAATGAAAGGCTTGAAAGCCTTCATTAAACATCTTCAAAGTATGATGCAAAAATATCTAGAGCAATCAACTAAGAATTTGGAGACAATTAAATCAACTGAAGCACTTATCCAATCTTTATAAAGACAAGAAAACTTAATGAGCATTGAATACTGTGAATCCTTTTGGCCGGAACAAGCTAGGTCATCAAGTTTTCCTTTGGATATAAATATCTAAGTAGATATGGAGGAAGCAGAGGAATGCCTTTTACCTCAAAAATATTGTGGCAGGAAGGGAGACAAACCCTTACCAGAGTTTATACCATCTAATGAGATTGAAGAGGGTCTATTTGTTGTAGTTTAGACATCTGATCCAAGTTCAAAGTTGGATGACCAAGGTGGCCCAATTTGGGTTACAAAGGTTGCTAAGATAGAAAGGGATGACAAGGGAACTCCTATAACATTCATAGCTTTATGGTATGAACCAAAGCCATTGAAAAATCTCCCGAGAAAATATACAATAAGACAACTCTATGAGGGATGCTTGCAAAAGAAACGTGAATGGGTTCCAAATAATGAGGGATTAATAGAGGTGGAAGTCAGTAGCATTATTCATTGCTGGAAATCGAGGACACGAAGTTTTAAAAAGAAGAATGGATACAATGTTGAAAAATGTATCACAATTCCTGAGCCAAGTCGTGTCCATATTAAACATCATTTGGCAAGACTTGACCCATCAAGTGCAAATACATTACATGACTCTGATGACTCTGAACGAGATTCAGATGCATAAGATAATGTTTTGTATGCTTTTTTCCATACAAATGGTGTATCTATACACCACCAATAAGATAATGTATTGTATGCTTTAAGGGTGTATCTATACACCACTTATATATTGAATTCAACAAACTCTTTTTTTTTTTTTAATGGTGTATCTATACACCACTTATTTGTTGAATTCAGCAAACTCTTTTCATATGGTGTCATATTTTCACTTATCAATATAGTGTTAAAATTGAACTGGAGTTAGGAGACTACTGTTATTATTATTATAGTTATTGGATGGGGACACCATGCACAAGTTTGGGAATTATAGCTTCATTGAGCCATATTTTTTTATATCAGAGGTCACCACTTGACTTTTTAGCTTAATAAGGCCATATTTGTATATAAGTGACCCATTTAGTGCTCTAAAAAACCCAATTTTTGAGCTCACTAAGTGAAGTTGGGGAGAAATCTAAACAGTTGCTCTCTGGCTGCTCTTGCAAGCCCTCCTCCCTCCCTCCGTAGCCTCTACCTCCCTACCCTCCTCCGCCTCACTCCCTCGCCCTCGCCCCCCCTCGCCCTCGCCTTCCCCCCTCGCCCTCGCCGCACACCCCTCACCCCTCGCCTCGCCCCGCCACCACGCCCTCGCCCCTCGCCCCTCGCCTCACCCCTCACCCCTCGCCTCGCCCCTCGCCCCTCACCCCCCCGCCCCTCGCCTCGCCCCTCACCACGGCCTCGCCCCTCGCCACGCCCTCGCCCCTCGCCTTGCCCCTCACCCCTCAGCCCCTCGACCCTCCGCCCCTCCGCCTCGCCCCTCGCCCCTCACCCCCCGCCCTCCGCCCTCGCTCTTCACCCCCTCCACCCCTCCGCCCTCCGCCCTCGCCCCTCACCCTTGTCCCTCCCCCCTCCGCCGCCGCCCTTCTCCCTCGCCTTTGACCTCCGCCCTTCACTCTCGCCTCCGACCTCCACCCTCTGCCCCCTTCCGCCCTCTGCCCTCTGCCCCCGCCATCGCCTCCGCTTCCTCCGCCCGCCTCGATTCGCCTCGCCTCATCCTCCTCCGTCACACCCAGGCTCCATCCCTCGTCTATGCCCCCCCCTTTTTGGTGGCAGCCTCTTCTTCATTGGAGGTCTCGCAGTTTGTCTTGGCGGTATGGCGGCTCCCTGCCCAAAACCGGAGGCCTAGCCAGACCCTCCCTCTCCAGATGCCTACCGCGTGATCTTGACAGAGCAACAGTCGTCTCGGGTACAACAGGTTGCCAATGACTTTGCCCTCACTTCTGTCTATGGCAGAGTCATTGGACACTCTCCCTCCAGATCAGCCATCAGGGACTGGCTCCAGTCCACTCTTATGCTAGAGGACAGCCACATCGAGGAGGTGGCCCTTATGGGAAGGGGCATCTTCTGGCTTAAACTCTCCACTGCAAAAGCTGCGAGCAACCTGATTGCTAGTTCCCCCACATCTGTGGATGGAAAGATCATCATGATAGTCCCTTGGTACCGAGGATTCAGCGCAGCAGACTTTGATGCTCGTTTCCAAATACCTCGCCACCCAGTGACGCTAGTTTTTCCAGGCCTTGCTGCTGAGTTGCGGCCGATAGTCAGGGACCTGGGTTCCCACTTTGGCTGGGTGATGCATGACACTTTCGTCGACGCGGTTACTGCGGCAGGAGCTCCCAGAGTCCGTGTGGTTGTGGCAGACCCTGCGTCCCTCCCTGTAGTGATTGAGATCGTGACAGATGCTGGCAACATTACTCAGAGCATGGTAGTCACAAAACAGCTAGGCCAGTGCCTGAGGTGTCACGGTTTTGGGCACCTGGCTGCTGCTTGTCCACGATTCTCCAGCTCCTCTCGGCCCCCCTTGGCCCCCCCCTCCGCCCCCTCCCCCCCCCTCCGGGCAGCCACGTCAGGAGGAGCAGAGGCAGTCGGAGTCCGGTCCAGAGGTGGTTGGCAGCTGGACCGAGGTCAGAAGGAAAAGAGGAAAGAATAAGAAGATTTATGACAAAGGCAAGGAGGCACCAACCTGCAGCAGCGCCTCAGAGACCTGACAGGCAGCCGCCCTAGGGTCCTGGGAGAGCTTCTTCTTCGTCTGTAGCCCGCCCTCCGCAGCCTCAGGTCCCCCTCTCTTCCGATCCCCAGCTCCCTTCCACTCAGTCCTAGCCCCTCCCCCAGCCACAGCCCCCTCTTCCTGACCCGCAGCATCAGCCCCCGCCTCTTCCTCTTCAGCCTCCTCCTCTTCCTCTTTAGCCCCAGTCCTAGCTCGAGCCCCATCCCCCCTCCCCCGCCCCTCTCAGCTCTTCTGCAGTGTCAGCTGCACCGGTGGCTCCTCAGCCGCGGGCAGCCCCCACTCCCCTGTAAGAAAATAGTACGCAGCGGAAGATAACAACAAAACGCAAGTACACGATGGAAAGCTGGAGAGAATACAAAAATTCTGATATACCAAACTGCTGATACAACTGATGGTTGGCTGTCCACCCGTGCGCTCTACAGACAGAGCTTCGATGGTGATCTAGACAGATGCTGGACGGAGGACTATGAGCGTGAAGAACTGGTGATTTGATGATAGGGGGTGGCCACTTATATAGTGTAAGTGGTTGACGGTCGGCCCTGTAATAGGCAGTCGGCCTAATAGACAGTCGGCCTGGAAGACCACCGACCCTTCAGAAAACATGCCGCTGGGGGCTTTGCCCCCAGACCCCCACCGGGGGCCTGCGCCCCCCGGACCCCCTGCTATCGGGGGGGCTATCGCCCCCCCGAACCCCCCCTTTGTGCAGACGGGTATCTACTCTTGGCTCCTAAGCCGTCTCATAACCATCTAGTCTACTCTAAGACCCCTTCCAGTGTCTAAACTAGGGATCCCTCCCAATATCCGATACCCATCATGGCTTCTCCTCATATGGGGGCCTTACAACATTGGGTACACAGAATATTGGTGGGTTACATGAGAGGTGGACATTTGAGCTAACTCTAACATCCCCCTCCTCGGCCCCCCCCACTAGTCACTTCCGTGGAGTCTGAGTTGCCTACCCCTTAGCCTCCTTCCCCTTTCCCACCCCAGGCAGGGCATCTCGAGTCTGCACCACTCCTGGAGCAGTCTTCCTTGTCTACTAGCCCGACCCCCTCAGTTGCAGACTCTGGTAGGCCTCAGCTTTAGGAGAGAGAGCTTCCTCGCGACTTCTACAGATCTGGTCCCTGGGATTACTTGGATGTGGCCGACCTCGGGACCTTCCCTGCTTGCCTCGACATCAGTATCTTCCTGCTCCGTAAAGGGGCGGCGGATGGGAAGATTGCAGCCTTGGCCCTAGCTTTGCTTTCACCTTTCTCAGTGATTGCACCGAGACTTGGACAGATGACTCGGTCTGGGAGAGGCTCTCAGAGAGCAGACGCACGCTCAGTTTGTCTCCTGGATAGGCCCGTCGGGTGGATAGCTTCTCGAGACTCAGTGGTCCGAGGGTGACGTGCGCCTGCGGTGGCATTGCGCCGCCAAGCGTTTCAGATTGATTGTTCCTTAGGCCCCCTCTGTCGTGGCCCCTTCCTCAGGATGTCAGAGCCTGGACTCCTTAGAAACTCCGAGCCTTCTACGGGATGACTACCTCAGAGATCTCGAGTTGGCTCGAGAAAGCGTTTGTCCATGGCACCAAAGGCCTCACGCCTTTGCTAAAAGTTTTGAAGAACGGGCAGGATGACCCCGCCTCCCCCTCCAAACCCTCTCAAAAGCGTCAGCGCCTTCATTCCAAAATTGCAGCTTCTTCATCGACCTCAGCCGCGCAGACAGTTGTTCGCAGCCTACCAATCCTCATCATGAGCTTACACCTTGTCTCCTGGAACGTGAACGGGTTTCATTCTTCTGGCACCCGTGGTCCTAAAAAGCTCATCTTGAGACAGGAACTTCAGCCAGCAGTGATTGGTCGCTTGGATATACTCCTGCTCTAGGAGCATAAGCTTTCAGTGGCTCATTCCCGTAGCTGCGGGAAGATCCTTCCTGGATGCTCTCACACTTATTGGGAGCCCTCGATCGGTGCACAGGGGAGGAGTGGCAGTGTCTATACTTCCGTTTGCGAGTCGTTTGCCCAGGGAGTTTTTGGTCATGGTACGTTGATCCCAGGCCGTGCACTTTGGGTTGGCCTAGAGTTGGAGGGCTCCAAAATAGGAATCCTCAACATCTATGCACCCACAGACCTCCGATGCAGAGCCACTTTCTAGAGGACACTCACAGAGATTCTCCCAGACATGGATTCGTGGATTGTTGGAGGTGACTTCAACAATCTGGAGACTTTGGAGGACCAGCAGGGCAGAGGACCAGAGTTTACAGGTATAGCTCAGGCAGAGCAGTCCGCTTGGGACTCCTTTATCTTCGCGACAGGAGGCAGGGACAGCTGGAGAGACCCGTCCTTCCGCTGATGGCACGGGAGCTTGGACTTCTCGTGGGGCTTCCGCAAGGAAGGAGGCAGATTCCTGGAGAGACTGGACAGATTTTATGTTAGTGATTGGGCCATCAGCAGAGGTGGTCAGGTGGGTATAGTGCCAGGGACGACACTCTCCGACCACGCGCCTGTGCTCTTATCACTTGACTCGGTAGCTCAGTCCCTTCCTCCCCGTTCGTGCAGGATTCCTGATTCCATCTTCTCTAGGGAGGAGGTGCGCAGTAGTATCGGTAGCCTTTGGGACAGAGATTGGGGCGAGGGTGTGGATCTGGTAGAGTCGGTGGCACAGGCTTTGCAGGAGTCCCGCCAGATTTGCCAGCTCGCAGCCCTTCAGGTTCAGAGGAGTGGTGGGGCAGAGAGAGGGCTCTTCGTAGGAACCTCGCCTCCATTCAACGACTCCAAAACAGCAGGCAGCTCCGGGTTCGGAGGAGCTTCGGATCCAGGCCCTTCGAGCTAGATCCCTTCTTGAGGAGACTCTCCAGTGTTGCTCAGAGTTTTCTTATCACGCCTCCCTCTCCTACTGGGCTTGGAAGGGCGACCGGATGAGCAAAGAATTCTTCAGGACGCATGGCCAAAGGGCAGCAAGTGATCAGCTCTGGAGTCTTAGGATAGCAGAGGGGCACATCGTTACTGATCCGAAAGAGGTCTTGGGGTTGGCTACCGACTTCTACAGGACTCTTTTCCAGCAGGAGCAGCTTGCCCCCCGTACTAGACGTTCCCACGAGGAGGTGTGGAGGCACATTCCAGCCCTTGTTCAGCCTAGCATGCAGACGACATTGATGGCATCGTTCACTACTGTTGAGATGCAGGAGGCCTTGATAGCCATCGATGGGCAGAAATGCCCTGGCGAGGATGGGCTCTCTTGCGCTTTCTTCACCACTTTCTGGGATCAGATCCATCAGCCCCTCCTAGCAGGCCTCCAGAGGATTTTCAGCAGCGGACATATGCCAGAGAGCCTCTCTTCGGGATTGATTTGCCTCATCCCGAAGGGAGGAGACTGACAGGAGATCCGTTAGTGGCGCCCGATCACTCTCCTCACCACTGCCTACAAAATCCTTGCCAAGATGATCAGTGCTAGAGTTCGGCCTCTACTTCCTGACCTCATTCATGACACTCAGATAGGCTTTGTCCAGGATCGCAGTATCCTAGATAATGTCTTTACCTTCTTAGAGGCGACGGAGTGGGCTCAGCACAATGGGTCGCACTTAGCCATCCTACTTCTCGACTTTGAGAAGGCCTACAATCGAGTGGATTGGTCCTTCCTGGAGGGTACTTTGGAGAGACTAGGATTCCCAGTAGGATGGATTCAGGGTATCTTAGCGTTATACAGGACAGCTTCCAGCAGGGTCATCATCGGTGGCAGGATGGGAGAGCGATTTCGATTGGAGAGATCAGTGCGTGAGGGTTGCCCCCTCGCTCCTTACCTGTTTCTCTTCTTCGCCAAGGTGATGACATACTACCTTCGGGCGAGGTCGACTGGGATCCGAGGTGTTCGCCTTCCCATCAGGGAGGACACGGAGCTCCTGGACTCGGAGTATGCAGATGACACAGTGCTGTACGTTCAGGATGATGAGATGATGCTGGAGAGGGTGAGGCTGGCCTTAGAGGTCTTCTGCTCGGCAGCCCCAACTGGAACAAATCAGTTGGTTTTCTCACAAACCCTGGGACATGCTCACAGTGGGGGAGGTTTTTGGGTTTCAGATGGATCCCGCAGGGACAGACAGCTACTAGATATCTCGGCTTTCAAGTCGGCCTGGACATCACGCCAGCTCAGCAATTTCTCCCGGTGCTAGATTCCATTCGCTGGCTTTCTGGAGCACTGCTAAGGTCACTCTTGCAGGTCCTGCTCTTGTAGTCAACCAGGTTCTCCTGGCCATGGCTTGGTATGTGGCCTCTTGTTGGTGCTTCTCGAGATCCAACGTGGCACAGCTCAAGAGGATGGTCCGGAATTTCCTGTGGTCTGGGGGGGATGGTGGTCTCAGAGATATCAGAGCCCGGGTTTCCTGGCAGATAGTCATTCTTCCGCAGGCTGAGGGTGGCTTGGGGGTCATTGATCCTGAGCTTCAGAGTCAGGCCCTGCTGGGCAAGTTAGTTATCTGCGGTTTGACCCCGGGGGGGCAAACGTGGAAGATGTTACTTCAGCAGGGGATCAGTTCTTGCATCCCGCGCCGAGGTGGAGAGTGGCTACCGTTCCTCCGGTGGATCTTCACCTCTGCACCACTTACTCACCCCCGCTCCCCACTCATTTGTAGCCTTCTCATGGTTTGGAGGTGACTCCGTCTCAGTCTCCTCTAGTCCCCTCCTAGCTGTCAGGAGGAGATCGACTGCCAGCCACTCATCTGGAACGATCAGGTCAGAGATACCTTGCGCCTTCAGTTGGGGGAGAGGTCATATATCCTATGGGACGGTTGGATGCGGGGGCCAGCCTAGTCCCTTCGAGTTTGGAGGGACACTTACAGACACTTGGAGACCGTTGCTCTAGCAGCCACAGCTAGAGGTGTCCGTGGAGCTCAGGCGAGATGCACAGAGATAGACGGAGCAATTCCTGTCGGTTGGTTGGTTCCACCCGAGATTCAGATCCTCATGCCTGGTGATGACCGTTGGCTTGGACAGTTCACCCCCCGTGGTATCCCACTGGTGGTTGCAGGCCGGATGGACGACACCTCTGTTTCCTTCTTCGCGGTTTTGGGGGACGGCCGACTTAGGAGAGAGGGTGTGCTCATCGACACCCTTCTCCCGTGGCAGAGGGTTCGGGTTGTAGGCCTCGTGGGGAAGGTTTGGCGGATTGATCCTAGTATAGAGCAGGATCAGCTGCAGTTATGGTGACTCTGGCTTTGGGAGGGGCGGCGGGCTTTGTCAGAGCTTGATTGGGACCCAGGTGAGTGGAGATGGCCAGAGGTTGTGGCAGGCCAGGGGCCGACCCCTCTCTTCTCTTACAGTACGACATTGGGCAGGAGAGTTCTTGGGAGGATGCAGAGCCGCCCGCCCACCCAGCGGCCCTGTTGGTATGCTCAGGGTATCTCCAGGCTATTTTTGCAGGCCTTCTGGAAGGCCTTGTGGGAGAGCTGGCGGCTGCGGAAGATTTCCTACTTCTTTTGGCTACTCGCCCACAAGGGTCTTCCAGTGGGGAGCTGGTTGCGGCAGATTGGTCAGGATGGACTTTGTCAGATTTGTCATGAGGATGAGGAGTCACCAAAACACTGCCTGTGGAGCTGCACTCGCGCCCAAGAAGTGTGGAGGTGGACCTTCGGGATCCTTACTCGCGCAGCACTGGAGCTAGGTTTGATCACCTGGGGCGCGTTCTGCTAGTGCAGCACCACACTTGGCTTTCATCAGTTGTTCGAGGCAGGCCCGCAGGACCCCATGTTCCTTATTACACAGGGGACTTGGGGGCCGCTCGAGGGCATCCCGCCGCACCTGGCAGAGGCGGACACAGGATCTCAAGAGAGGCAACTAGTCTGGGAGATTATTAGCAGCATCGCTGGATGGCACATTTGGACCTCGCGCTGCGCGCAGATCCTCGGTGGCACCCCTCTTTCGACTGCCCAAGTCATGACCAACATCTGGAGTGAGATTATACACACACTCAGAGGCCAGTGGGACCAGATACAGGGAGATTCTCGGGCTGGCCGGGAGAAGCGGAGACGCTTCCTCCGGGATTGGGATACGCAGGGCCTCTTCTTCGAGCATACTTCTCAGGGCCTTCAGTGGCCCTACTCACCACCTCTCTGGCTGTTTATTCACACCCGCCTGATCCCTCCGTGAGATAGAGCTTTCTGTTTCCATTTAGGGCTGCGTCGATTTGTGAACGAAGCCCCGTTAGCTGCAAAACTGACCTCATGTATCTTGTTTTTTCGAAGTAATATAATCAGCACTGTTTTTTCGGCAAAAAAAACTAAGTGAAGTTGAGTGGAGAGGACATGCTCCAAAAAAAAGTCCAAACCAAGTGAGAAAGTCCAAAAATTTTGAATAGTGTGTTCACTCCAGTTCCACCTACTCCTTCTTACACTCCGCCTTCACTTCCATCTCCTTCCAATCTTCCTGTGCTCTGTTCACTTCCATTGCCATAAAATATGATCCAAACAAAGCTAGCACCTCCTCCAAAGGTTGTCTACACATGTGCTCATCAGCTTGGAGAAAGAGTGGTAGCAGTTTGAATAACTATGTGGCCTCCATGACTTGGTAGAACTGGCATGCAACGATGACACATCTACATCACTTTTATCTTATCCTAGAAGGATTACTACTGATCCCAAAATCAACACAGAGATACTATCTTGGCATATCTATGCCCATAAGGCTCAACCACTATTTGTCTCACCTACAAATGATTGCATGCATAAGCTTTTTGGAAAATCCTATATTATACAAATAGAAGATAGATCAGAGGCTCGGCAATCTACAACAAGTTGGAATGATTGCATTAACGTTGTGGTGGTTGTTTAAAGCAAACGCTTTGGCAAGCAAAAAACATCTCTCTCAATATGTTCTCTAATGCCTACACTTCAAGCAGTGCAACCACATTTGCATGTCCACCCATATGCATCTTCCCATTCTCTCACTATTAGAATATCTCCTCCATTGTTGTAAATGAAGTAGTGTTCAAAAATCAGTCGTGTGCCTATCAAGCAATTGTCAAGTATTGCTAGTAATTATGTAACCTTGTTAACTTCAGCATGGCCACAGTGGATTCTCCACCTTGTTGTATTGGTAAGAAGGTCATGGGTTCTATTTAAACTATAAGCTGCCAGTTAATGTCACGAACTCACCATTGGCTTGCTGGTTGAGGGGGAAGGGAGGAGAAGTAGTGAGGCATAGAGAGGGAGGCATAGGGCTATGCTGAGCGGGACATTAGGAGCACGACAACAACTAATTAATAGGTTTTATGGGCTAGGTGGGATGGCAACCCTGCACTCCACCTGAGGTGTTCTTGGCATGCACCTATAATGGATGTAGATTGCTTTGCAACAAAGGTTCTTCTTGTGCATTTACTATAAAATGACAAGATCGCGTATCGATGCTTATGTGAGAGAGAGCGGGATATGGGAAAATTTGACTTGCCATTTCATGCCTATTTTAACAAGTAGGTTACCATATTTGTAATCATCCAATTATGTTGGTTGTGGAGGGATGTTGCATGAAAATTGGAGGGGCATATGAAGAGATGTAGACACTATGCTAGATAGCATAATGGCACATCGAGAATCCGAGAGTGAGGCTTCTATAACTTTAGGTATTACATCACAAAGTGTGATCATAGTGTCATCATGGGTTCTGCCGCACAAGTGTCAAGTGAATGCATCTATGAAACATGGACAAAGTAGCGATGTGTTTTGGCCACATGCACAAGTCCATCAACAATCATTGGAAGCAACTTTCAAATCACAACACGTAGAAAAAGTACAAAACACAATTTTGAGAATTTTTGGACTTGTCTAAAGTCCAATTTCAAAAAGTGGACTAAATAAAAGTCCAAATTTTTTAAATTCCTTATTCCCATGGATTGTTTTCTCATAATTTGAAACAAAAAACACCATAAAGAGCTCATTTGTTCTATATATTTAGAGACTTCATAAACCCATTTTATATATGTTTTTAGAGTTAATTACATTCTTTTGGTTTAATGAGATGAAATTTTAATTAATTAATTATTTCTTAAGTCTAACTTAGTTTAGATTAATATACCTTAATTAATCTAACTTTTTTAAAAAATATAGAGAATTAATTAATCTAAATTAATTAATTATATCTTTAATCTAACTTCAAACAAAAGCTAAATGCTTCTCAAGGACAGGTGGTGTACAAATACACAATTAAATAATTAAAACAACACCTAAATAATAGTGGAGTATATATCGACCACGATAATGGAAGCCACTACAGAAGTGAATCAATCTCAAGGAAATGGGGTGTTTATTTGTTAAAGATTAATTCATGTGACATTGGACTGAAGATAAGATTGTTTGCTTGAGAAATCCTATTTTCATGGAATTCATGATTTACAATACAAGGTATGATGAACACTTTAATGATTATAGAACAATATAATAAGACAACCTACATTTAACACTCTCATGGGGTGACTCTCTTTGAGATGAGAACCATTACACACACACACACACACACACACACACACACACACACGATCATAGGACAAGACCTTGATCACACAATTACCAACATGTGGGAGGGTAAGGGGAAGGGATAAGGACACAGATATGATATCCTATTTGGGTACTATGTCTGTGGAAGCACCCTGTCAGCTTGATCCCTAGAGAAGAAAGGACAATTCTTGCCAACAGACGGTGCACAAGTTAAGAAACTAACCTTTTTTTTCTCTTCAGCATAGAACAATGCAAATATCTAGAAACTCCAAATCCTATCAGTCGAGAGATCACGCTTCTCCGCTCCTCTTTGATCGTTGAAACTACTAGGATGGCTATCAATTGTCTCCCCATATACACATCTAAGCTTTTTAGCTTTTTTTCCTGGGGCACCAACTCAATATGTAATATGTTACTACCCTTATAAAAAATCTAGGGTATGGGGGGACAAGGTCCATATTATAATATGCATGGATTTCCTTAAAAAAATTCAAATATGTAAGGGGAAAATATGAAAATTTCATCTCCCCCCACCCGCAAAGTATACGGTATATTCCTTGAAAAATATGCAAGATTTTAAGATTTGTACATATTTTTCATAATATGTGAGGCCCAAGGGGGGGGTCTTTTGGATGAGGGGGGGTAAAACAAAAAATATACTAAAATATGAAAACCCATCTCCTTTCAAATTAATGTAACTTTTTCATGTGTTACCCAAATTTCTAGGTGTAAAGACATATTTGAAGCTCTTTTAGTGTAGAACACAACCATATTAATTTGAATAATTTCAACTCATGGAATATTGTTAAATCCATCTCATACTCAAGATTTTGATGGGTTTTCTTACTCAAGGGATTGGCACCCCAGGCTTGTTTTATTTTCCCATGCTTGATTATTTTTACCCTTGATTGACTTGGCCAAAGAAAATTTGAGATGAGCTAATTATGCAAGGTTTGCTATTAATCGCTTGAGCTTTTGGTCAATGGGTAGGTGGATAACATGTGGCTACTTGATAGATGGAGTAGATGCATGATGCGTGGCTTCATGTGGGTTGAGAAAACCCAAAACTTTCCATAGGCTACCTTGCATAAAGAAAAATAGTAATTATACAAGACTTTCAAAAATTGAATTACCATGACCATTGCATCCTATGGCAATTACCATAACACATAAACAATTACCATGATAATTGCATACTTTGAAATAAAGAAAAGAGAGCTCATATTAAATAAAATAGTAATGCCATTAGATTAGATTGGTATTACATCATTTGATGAACTATCTCAAATATCTAATATTTGTCAATTAGGTGATTTTGGGGTTGTTTCCTAGGTTGTTTACTCTAGAGGTTTTGGAACAACCATTGCAGGTGCTACATCCTCAAACGGCTCTGCCAACTCAGATTCTTTGTTGTTAAAGGAAGACCCTCTCTAGAGGCCAATTGTTTGGCATTGGGCTCATTGATCAACCACTCTAAGGCAGGGGTCTTTGTTACATTATCAGACATTTCAGAGTGTCTTAAGAAGAGAAACTACCTCCTCATATAGAAAGGTTATCCCTTCACACTATTGGGGATTCCTATGGGCTTCAATATATCTTTAAAAGATAGATGGGAGTGGGCTTTTCAAAAAGTCGTTAAGAAATTGGATAGATGGAAGGGTCCGCAACCTTTCCTTGCAAGATGATAGTTTGTCTTAAAGCACTTCCTTAGTTCAGCTACTTTGTATATCCTCTCTTGTTGGCTCCCTTCTAAAACAACATTCAGGAAACTCACTATGGTGTTCAGGAGTCACAATGCAAGCACCTACTCCCACTAATCCAAAGGAGTGTTTGTGGTTTCGGGAGCAAATCTGGTGGCATGGTAGGCATTTGTAGTTCTTGGCTCACAAGGAAATATCATTGAATGCACTGGCACATGTGGAGCTAAAATCCTTTTTTTGGTCCAAGGAGTGTGATAAGGCATATCGAAAATGCAAGGTTCAATTGTCAAGAGCACTAGCATTGATACCACTCGATTGGAACAAATCATTCCATGTTTTTGTGGATGCTTCAAATAGAGCAGTGAGCAGTGTTGATACAAGAGGATGTAGTAGGGTGGACCCATATATTATGCAAGCTGCAAACTCTCCCATGCGTAGCAAAACTACTCAGTGATAGAGAGAGAAGCTCTGGGGATGATCTTCTCCATGAAGAAATTTTGGCACTATCTCCTGGCTTGCCGTTTTGTACTGTATGTCAACCATTCCACACCATTGTATCTAGTGAGGTAGAACCTCGTAACTCAGCTCGTGCATTGGGTACTACTGCTTTAAGAATTCAACTTCAAAGTGGTGCACTAACATGGATCGCAGCATGCGATTGTAGATTACTTGTCTCACTTCAAGTCTAGTGAGCCCGCATCGACGATGAGTTCCCGGATGTGGATTTAGATGCACCCTTTATGGTTGCTACACCACGGACACCGATGTGGCCGAGGTACATCAGGAAAACCCTTGGTCATGTATGATGAAATCCTATATTTTTTGTCTATTATTAGCCAAAAAAGAAATTAGGACCAGAGGCTAGAGGCTAAGCATGGCGATGCTCGAGGGCCATAGAGGAAACAAGAACGTGAGGGCGAAACATTATCATGGGAGGGGAAAAGGGATTAGAAGGGGAGGGAATGAAGAGGGAGACTATGGCACAAGGGGAAAGGGAGAGGGGGAAGAGAAGCATGTACTTGATGGGAGGAGGAATGTAAAGATGGAGACATCAAGGGAAGAGGACCATGCTTTATTTGAAAGGAAGGGAAGGGAGAAATCAAAGTACTAGCTAGGTGGCTTTACAAGAATGAGCGTGTCTCATCAAGGAATAGCCCCCTCCTTTTACAGCCAAGAGAGAGAGTCTCTCCCAATAAATGCATCCTCCCACATGCATGGTGTGTGTGGAAGAGTCTCCCATGTGGGCTAGGTGGTTACGCACTCTCAATTGTGTGCGATAATGCTTGGCCACAATTTTTCCACATATATCAACTCCCATATCCCAAGTCTATGATACTCCCTTGGTCTCTTCCCAATTTTATAATACGTTGAAACATCTAGGAAGACAAGTGGAGGGTTGGCACAAGGAATCTTGCCACCTCATCCTACTTTCCCCATTATTTAACTTGCATCCTTGGACTATCTATATCTCCCCAACATGGGCCTATCCTATATGGAGGGAATAACCCAATATAATCCACCTATTTTATATTTTTTCTCCCATGGATTTGAGCCATATCTCACTAAATGCAGCCTAGGTAGAAGGGTGGCACATGGTCATGCCCTGCCACCTCAACCGTGGGCCCTATGCACACCATATTTTATTATACTATTGCCACACATACAAACACACACACATATTAATGCCTTTTTCCTTAGACAAATTTATCCATAATAGTTCCCCCGCCCCAGGCAGGGAATGCACAGCATTTCCATGCCTGGGTCCATCACCACAAAGAAGGGCTTGAGATAACGCTTGTTGATCACCTTCCTACCATATGGCTCATGTAGCTCCTGAACTTGTATAGACCCATTGCTACATTCCTTGATGACTTTGTATGGACCGGTCCACAGTGGCAGAAACTTCTTATCCATTTGGTGGTCCAATCTGTTATCAAAGCATAGCACAACATCCCCCAACATCCCCCTCAGCAAAGTGTCTTTCCCATCCCTTGCGAATCTTAGCATCCAAGTGGGCCTTTTGTCGATTCTTTTGAATCTCTGTTTGATGTAGGGCAAGGCATCGGGTTTCATCTAGCTTCTCAAGTTGCACCAACTGGGCCTCTACATGTTCATCTTTTGTCATCCTCTATTCTTGTGCCAATCTCAAAGCTAGAATCTCTATCTCTAGTGGTAAAACGGCCTCAGTACCATATACCAACTCAAAAGGAGTGTGACCTGTAGATGTTTTATGAGTGATGTTGTAAGCCCATATAGCTTTTGTGACCTTCTGATCCCACTAGCTCTTGTTCCCTGTGGCCATTTTTCCCATGGTTTTACAAAGGAGGCCATTGATCCACTCCATTTGACCCATGGATGCTGGATAATAGATGCTAGAAGTGCGATGATCAATACCCATGTGGTCCATGAGTAACTCCACTGCTTCATTTAAGAATGGACTCCCATGGTCGGAGACTATTTCCATGGGTGTCCCGAACCTTGTGCAGATACGTTCAAATATGAAATTTGAAATTGCCTTACCATTTGCAGCAGGGAGGGTGATAGCTTCAGCCCAGTTAGTGACATACTGAGTGGCTACCAAAAGATACTTCTTTTTGCAGGCAGTCATGGGCAAGGGCCCGACAAAATCTATTCCCCACTTCTAAAACGGATGGATGGACATCACTGGGTGATGTTGCCCAAGATGCAAATCCTTCCTACCAAAGAATTGGCATGGTTCACAGGTTTCGCAATACAAAGTGACATCCTTGAACAAGGTCGGCCAACAGTATCCAGCATGTAAAATCTTCCTAGTTGTATAGTCACTGGCATAGTGGCCTCCACAAAATCCATCATGATAATGCTTTAATACCTTAGGTACTTCATCTGCATCAATGGCCTATCTTAGTATCCCATCCATGCCTTGACGGTACAACACCCCATCAAAGAGGGTGTAGTGCCTACTATCTCTGCGGATCTTCTCTCTCATAGCTTGTACTTTCTGGAGGAAAGAAGAAAGTAGTCAAATACCTGTAGATACTACCATACCATGGATCCCCCACTTCTATGGCTGCTACAAGGGTTACATCGAGGCACTCCTCTAAATCAATCAAAGCATTATTCAAGTTGGAACAACCCCCTTTTACAATTTTGAAAGAAAAATCATATTCTTATAGAACTGCCAACCATTTGGCCAACCGGCCCATGGGATTTGGTGATTGAAGAATCTGCTTTGTAAGACCATTGCTAGAGATTATAATGAAGGACTTTCCAGCCACATAATGCTTAAATTTCTCAATGCAGAAAACCAAAGACAAGGCATGCTTGTTAGCCGCTGAGTAGCATCGTTCGGTGTCGAGCAATTGTTGAGAAGCAAATCGAACAGGATACATGAACCGATCCTCCCCTTGTTGGAGAAGAATTCCTGCTAGAGTGTGCTCACCAAACCCAGGATTGATATAGAAAGTCTTTGACCAATTTGGATTGTGTAGAATGGGTTCTGAAGCCAGAGCATTCTTGATTTCTGCAAACCCATGATCACAATCCTCATCCCAAGAGAAGTCAACCCCATCTTTTAATAGCATAGTCATGGGTCGTGTCAAAGCAACATATTGATCAATGAAGCGGCGATAGTATCCTACTAGATTGACAAATGAGCATACCTAACATTTGGTTGTTGGCGGGGAGAGCTTGAGGATGGTTTCTACCTTCTCGGGGTCAGGCTTGACACCCTTGGATGAGACAATATGTCCCAGTAACCTCCCTTGAGTGGCTCCAATGGTGCATTTCTCTGGGTTGAGACTGCCATTCGCATCGTTGACCCTTTGGAAGGTCAACCTAACCTTCATGACATGCTCCTTACGTGACGAGAATATACAAAAATCATCTAAAAACACCTCCAAGAAATCCCCCAAATAAGGAGCAAACACCATCTGCATAAATCTTTGAAAGGTAGCAGGAGCATTGGTGAGGCCAAATGGCATTACTTTGAATGCAAATGTCTCCTAGCGTGTGGCAAATGTGGTTTTAAGCACATCTTCTTCGGCAATTCTGATTTGATAAAACCCAGAGTAACCATCACAGAAAGTATACATCTCATGACCACTTATCTTATCAAGAATGAGGTCTTGAAAGGGAAGAGGATGATGGTCCCTCTTGGTGGCTGCATTGAGTTTCTTATAGTCAATGCAGACCTGCCACTTGTTGTTTTTCTTTGGGGTGACTACCACTGGTGAAACCCATTCAGTA
The DNA here is from genome assembly GCF_047967505.1 of Dipteris shenzhenensis. Lineage (NCBI taxonomy): Eukaryota > Viridiplantae > Streptophyta > Polypodiopsida > Gleicheniales > Dipteridaceae > Dipteris > Dipteris shenzhenensis. Next base: position 15,018,083 of record NC_141606.1, read on the forward strand.
TTGTGAACCGGAACAATAAACCGAGCTTCTACAAGCTTCTACAACTCTGAGTGCAAAGCATCGGTCTGTAGGGGCCCTAATCTCCAATAATACTGAGCCAGAGGCTTCGCATCAGGCTTCAGCTCCATCTTGTGCTCTATGGCAGTCACATGGCGAAGGTGGTGGTAGCTAGTTGCCAAGAGATCAGGGAAATCTTTGAACATTTCTAGGAACTCATCTTTCTCACTTGGAGTGAGGTCTGGGGAAAGCATAGATTCAAGCTATTGAGGACTAGCTATTACCTTTTTTGCAAGTGGCGGGGTCGGAGACACCCCCATCATGTAAACTTCCTCCTATGAGAACTCCTCCCCCCTGTCTGATTCTTCCATTGATTCAGACACTGAGGATGAGAGAGTATCACTGTCTTGCTCCTCTTCTTCTTTTGGTTTCGTGGCACCTGGTTGCACTGGGATCTTCTCCTTAGAAGCACCAAAGACATGTGTCCTGTCTTCCAATATCTGACTACATCACTCTTTCTCAACCATGGTCTCCCGAGTATGGCTGGGTAACTCCTACCTGTATCTTCAATGTCCACTACATAGAAATTGACGGTGGTGGTCAACCCATTGACAGTGATGGGAAAATCCTCAATGACTCCTAGGGTGGCGCGTCATCGACCATCTGCTACCTTGATTCGAGTGGAGGAATGCCTTGTACATTTCAAATTCAATTTCTTCATGATTCGGGGCACCATGATATTACATGCAGCTCCCCCATCAACACACACATTTTTGACACGGCAATTATCTATGATGACATCGACTGTATGTGGGTGCCGATCAATTTCTTCAGAGTTAGAAGATACCTCTCTTACCTTTCCCTTTTTCTTGTTCCTCCTTGTTGAGAGCCCTTGCTGCAGCTCACGTCTCACCTTAGGGCTTAATGCTATTAGTTGAGGGAGCGTGATGCTCAAAGAACGATGAGCAAGGTCCTAAACGACCAAATAGTCTTCTTGCCCCAAGCCGATGGGAAAATCCGAGGGCGACCACTTACTCCTGCGAGATCTTTTAGTCTTCTCTATTGGTGGGTCTACCATCTCAGCATCTGAGGGCTCTTAGAAGGACACCTTCTTCCTGGGGTGGCCTGGTCCATGGTTTGGAGACGGGTCTGAGGTGGTATGACTTCTTTTCCCGAGGTCAAGGATCTCTACATCAAAATCCTTAGTGCCAGATTCACTTCAAAGATTCATGCTTGGAATATTGGGACATTCCGTGCGATAATGACCTTTCAGGTGGCACTCGTAGCATACAACATTAGCTCGGTCTCTTGGAGGGCGGTTGGCTTGATTTCTGATGCCCACCATCTCAAGCCAAAGATGATTCAGGGCCTTGGCTAGGTCATTGACTCTGGGTTCTTTTGCGGGAGGGGCCTCTTTAGCTGGAGGGGTCAAGGGAGTAGAAAGGAGGGGGGATCGTGGGCGAGGCTGGGGAAATCTTCAAGGCAGAGGGTGAGAATATACACCTTATTGAGGGTAAGCATCTAAGGGAGGACCATACATTTGAGGTGGAGGTAGTGGATACATCCCTGATGAGGGGTGCGGGTATGCCCCTCAGTTAGACCCCCCAGGTTGTTGTTGCAAGAATTGAGGGGGTTGCGGAGGGACAATCGTCTTCTTTGAAGCGGGATCAGATTGAACTTTATCAAACTTTTGAGCAATCTCATTTGCTAGCACCATAGTTTCTGGATTCTCCCATTTAAGCTTGAGGCAGAATTCGTCAGTTGCTCCTGCTACAAGGTAGCCCAGCACATGGTGAGTCATTTCAACTCAAAATTCGGCAGTGTCCTCCTATGTGGCAATTAAACGGTCTAGGAGCACGGCCACTCGATCCACATATCGACGCACCATCTCACCTTATGATTGCTTCAAGTTTGCCACCTACAGGTACACATTCTCCGGTTCCTCTTCTTTGCCGAAATACTCAATCATCGCTGTTGTCAACCTTGGCCAGCTTTGGTGAACGTCTTCGGCCTACTTCTCATACCACACTTGAGCCAAACCCTCTAGAAATGTGGGAAGAACCAACAGCCATCTGTCTTCAGTAAGAAAGTTAAGAGAAATACAATGGTGCTTGAAGGCCACAAGATACTCATTTGGATTTTCTTCAACCCATCCACAAAACACGGGAATGTCAGCCATGCTTGGAAAATGGAAAAGAGAGAGACGAAATGAGCCTTATCTATGGGCAAACAATGGAAAGAGGTAGCTTGAACTGAAAATCAGATGAAGATACATCCACAAAGCACACATAGGCAGGGTAGGGTGTGACTGGTGTATTGTGAAATACTACACGGGAAGAATTTTCAACATAGAATAGCTCATAAACAATCTTAAAAGGACCAACCCTCATGATATCGCAGCCATCTTTACAAGCGAAGGTTAGAGACGTGGCGCTGCATGAGGTTGTTCATCAAGGCAAACAAGAATGCCATGACAAATGTCAACAGTTGGAGAGCTTGCACATCACCTTTAGCTTCTTCCAGTTCTTGTAGTCGCCATGCTATTTCTTCAAGGGGTGTGCGGTCTGGCATCCTTCTTTTGAGCAATGTCCTTGAGGGCCTTTCTGATGATATTTCGAAGTCGATAAACTCGTATCAAGTATGCCCAACACTTAGTCTCACGATGACCACAACCTTTGCATTCCTTACAAATGATCACCCTCCTTCATGGCTTCCAGCTTTGTTGGGGTGGTGCTTCCACTCGCGTTATGCGTGATTGAAGTACAAGCTTCTCGTGCCAAGAAATCAGCAACTATATTTTGAGCTCGAGGGATATGCTAAATTTTTACCTCTTCAAATTGTTGGCACAGTTCCAATGCTTGTTGATGTCATGGAATGAAGCCTTTGCTCCACACCTTCCACCTTCCACTAACTTGTTCACACACTAGTTGAGAATCTCCTTGCACCTCAACTTGCTTGATGCGATGCTCTTATGCCTTTTGTAGCCCAAAAATGAGTGCCGAGTACTCAGCTTGGTTGCATGTACTTGCAGGTGCAGACTTGCTATAACAATACTCCTCACCACCTGGTGAAGTGAGCTTCACACCCACGCCAACAGCCTTGGTCGAAGGTTTGTAAGCTCCATCAAATTGAAGGATCCAAGATGTCATCACACCAAGACTAAAATCCGGACATCCCAAGTTTCTCGGTAGTTCAAGATAGGTAGAAGGAGAGGGTGGGGAGAATTCAATACTTGATCCAAATGTTCAGCACCGAATAAACTGGCAATTCTTTGTTGATAGTTTATCTTTAGACCAAAAAGAATTACAACTTGAAGCTCAAAATGAGGCACAAAGGGTTGATTAGGTACAAATGGATTCCTTGGTCGAAACATTACCAACCATAGCCAAGGCCTAGAAACCTTTGTAGTGAGATTGAGAATAAACCATTCAAGATGAGCTTATCCACATGAATTAATAAGCAGATGCGCCAAATCTCCCCCAAGCTTGGGGAGCATCCCACCCTTCGAAGAAGGACACCCTTTTAATTACCTCCGAAGCAGCAAGTAGCTCGATCACCGTACAATGAGTAGAATTGAAATCAAAGTTCTCCCAGCGTATCAATAATTCTTCACCTTGAATCATCCACGGTGTATCATCCCACCCATCGTCTCCTTGAGCAATGCACTGTACAATCAGTTGTTGCAGATTGACATGAAGATCAAGAAAGAGATCTCGCCCATTGGTAGCCGTAAGGCACGGAGGACTAGGTACCAAATCCTTGAACTCGTCGAGAAGTGACATAAATATCCGCCCTCTTCGTGTAGTGTGCGTTCGTGAAGCGAACTTGAAAAAGTTTAGAATCTGCGATCTAGTAGGAGATATGAGTAGAGCACGTGAAGTTAAGTACTTTTGCTTTTTACAGCATGTGAAAACTCCCTACGGTTAGAGAGTTACAGTTTCCGAGATTTCAATATATAAGCAAGAATCATTACATTTTCATCACTTCTTATCTGCTGGCCCAATCGTAAGTCTCCCTTTTGTGAAGGGGGAGGTCTTGGGTTCAAATCCCGCTCTTTAATAAAAAGAGAGGAGAGGAGAAGGAGAAGAGAAAGAGAAGGAGAAGAAGGGAAGAGAGGGGGGGCGCGGGATCTGTTACAGTTTTGCAGAAACCCGAAAAAAATAGTCCGCGACCAGAAGACCTATTAGCCCAGAAAAACGTCGCGATCTGTCCACGATGCATGCGGGTGTACACAGTGTGTGCACGAATGCATGCGCAGGAGCACAGATATTGCAGTTCTACAGTTGCAATCAGTACGAGTAGAAGATCGCCAGCCAGAATACACGTGGGAACTGCAAGTAGAAAGCAGGGCGACTGGAAGCATAGAAGCAGGGTGGTTTTGTAGCTGTAGAGACAGGGAAGACACATAGTTTGGAGGTGTGAATGGGTGCGCGGGAGCACAGATATTGCAGTTATGCAGTTGCGATCGGCACGAGCAAAAGATCGCCAACCAGAATACTCGTGGGAGCCGCAAGCAGAAAGCAGGCCGACTGGAAACGCAGAAATAAGGTGGTTTTAAAGCCATAGAGATAGGGAAGGCACATAGTTTGGAGGTGCAAAAGAAGAGAACTGCGCATGGAAGAGGCCGCAGTGCTGCACCCAGTCGTAGGAGTAACAGATTTTATACCACTAGCCGTGGAGATTTCGATCCCAGTAGCCACACCATTTCTATTAGCCGAAAAAGAAATCAGGACCAGAGGCTAGAGGCTAAGCATGGCGACACTCGAGGGCCATAGAGGAAAGGAGAACGTGAGGGCGAAACGTTATCATGGGAGGGGAAAAGGGATTAGAAGGGGAGGGAATGAAGAGGGAGACTATGGCACAAGGGGAAAGGGAGAGCGGGAAGAGAAGCATGTACTTGATGGGAGGAGAAATGTAAAGATGGAGACATCAAGGGAAGAGAACCATGCTTTATTTGAAAGGAAGGGAAGGGAGAAATCAAAGTACTAGCTAGGTGGCTTTACGAGAATTACCGTGTCTCATCAAGGAATAGCCCCCTCCTTTTATAGCCAAGAGAGAGGGTCTCTCCCAATAAATGCATCCTCCCGTGTGGAAAAGTCTCCCATGTGGGCTAGGCGGTTACGCACTCTCAATTGTATGCGATAATGCTTGGCCACATTTTTCCACATATATCAACTCCCATATCCCAAGTCTATGATACTGCCTTGGTCTCTTCCCAATTTTATAATATGTTCAAACATCCAGGAGGACAAGTGAAGGGTTGGCACAAGGAATCTTGCCACCTCATCCTACTTTCCCCATTATTTAACTTGCATCCTTGGACTATCTATACCTCCTGGATTGTCACATGGTACCCACTGGGGCATATGGGCAGAGGTCAAAGATAAGGTGATTCATAGAGTTCATGGAAATGTCAACATGGGCCTATCCTATATGGAGGGAATAACCCAATATAATATCCATCTCCACCTATTTTATATTACTTCTCCCATGGACTTTGAGCCATATCTCACTAAATGCAGCCTAGGTGGAAGGGTGGCACATGGTCATGCCCTGCCACCTCAACCTTGGGCCCTATGTACACCATATTTTATTATACTATTGCCACACATACAAACACACACACACATATTAATGCCTTTTTCCTTAGACAAATTTATCCATAACACTACCAGAACTATGTTGCAGTACCTAACCAAAGATCAACAAAAGCAAGTGGCTTTGCGGAGTTGTGGAGGATTTGAAGTGGTAGTTGGGCAACTCTACCGAAGACATTTGACGGATGCCATACTCCGATGCGTGCTGCCCCCATGAACAAGAAGCAGTGCTCATGGAGCCTCACTATGGAGTGGTAGGTAGCCACTTTGCAGGAGCAATCACAGCTAAGAAAGTGTTGCAGGTTGGACTTTGGTGGCCCACATTGTAAAAAGATCTCAAAAAGATGCTTGACAATTTGCACTATGGTGCGACCTATGTCAACGGATCGGTTAGCCTTCAAATTAGGATCTCATGCTGATGCATCCAGTGCTACCTTTGGGACCATTTCAAAAGTGGGGATTGGAATTTATGGGATTGTTCAAGCCTGCAGCGACATGGACCATGTGCTAGCAGCAACAGATTACTTTAGCAAATGGGTGGAATCATGGGCTCTACGGATAATACAACACGTTCCATAGCTAGGTGCTTGTATAAGAATATTTTTTGCCGATTTGGCAGTCCCATTGAGTTCGTCAGTGAGATTGTGGGAAGCATTTCATGGCTATGGTGATCAAGGAGATATCATTTTACATGGTGATTCACAAGAAGTCTTCTTCTTACTATCTACAAGCGAATGGCCAAGCGGAGCCTTCCAACAAGCAATTCAAATGGATCACCACCTTACTGGTCAACAATCGTTGGAATGATTGCGATGAGAAATCGTTATCCGCAGCATGGGCATACCAGACACTTTATTCATGGTATTCACAAGCTTGACACCATTCAAATTTGCATTTGGCATGGAGGCCATCACTCCTAGTGGTGCCTAGTTTCCGTATTGTGCTAGAGGATAGGTTACTTACACAAGAGTCACTGGAATTCCAGCTGGAATTCCAGGTGGATGTGCTGGAACAGCTAGAGGAAGAGCGGATGGAGAGCTATTACCTAACTAAGGTGGTTCAAGCACATAGGAAATGGAGAGTAGACTTGGCCTCAAAAAAGAAATTCTTCACGAAGGGGCAACCGGTGCTGAATTTTAATAGCCACATGGGACCGATGCCGGGCAAGTTGAAGATGCAGTGGTTTGGCCCATTCTAGATTTTTGAGTATTGCAGCTCGGCTTCATTTTACTTGGCAGATATTGAAGGCCAAGTGCTACCACTTCCAATGAATGGTTTCCAATTGCGGAGGTATCATCATGAGGGGCACCGTAAATGGCCATTTCCCATGAGAGGTACTCATTTCTTGGTTTGGAGTGGGAGCACAATATCCAATGGCAGGATCTTGTAGTCCATGTCATGATGGGCGCTTAACTACTAGTGATATATCGAGTTCCATGTCAGCTCTGCCATGCATGTGTTGACCATTTCTCCTAGGCATCAACTAAGTCCAATTCTTCCTTTTGTTCACTCACATTATGCTCCCTCATCTGCTCTATCGTGCTCTCTTCCTTAGCTTTCTACCAATCTTGCCCTCAGGTTGCACCCATATGGGCATGGCGCTTCTACAACTCAACACCCTGTCGCCAATCCTAACGCCGCTAAGTGATGAAGCAATCGACCGGTGGTTGAGCCATCTTCACCTTCAAAGATTTTCTAGCATCGATTGGGTGTGCATCATTGTCTACCCGAAGACAGTTTAGTGCAAGCAACTTGCATAAGGGAATTGGGTGCAGACAATAGATGGGCCGCACACGGTGATGGTGGAGCTGATTTATGATTGGCTATTCTTGCCCATGGATGGTAAGACACAAGACTTTCCCACACTAGGATTAGGGGCTATGAAGGCTGAGTTTGGGATATTGATCAGAGTAGAGTATCGCCTCAGCAATTACAAGATCACATAGATTCAACAGGGCTACCATTGGCTCCTAGAGGCTTTGTTGCTACAGCTGAAGACGTGTACAATCTCCATGTGCACCTGAGGGGCATTAGCACTTGCAAAGTCTCAATCAGTCACATGGGCATTCATTTTGAAGGACCGACTTCAAGTGGAGACATCATGGGTGGCAAAAGCAATAACATGGAGAACCCCAATGATGAGGAAGGTTGGTCAAGTACTGAACCTCCTCTTCCCCATCACCAGTGACACAGAGGTCCCCTTACACGTAGGAGCAGTGATCTCAGCCTTGGTGCCAAATTTTCAAAAATAGTAACATCCATACCTTCATGATTTGCATACTTTGATGTGCCTGTGATCCTCTGTGGCACATATTAGGGTGCTGCACTTGGTATTCTATGTAGTCACTCAAAGTGCACACATTGTTTCTTGGCATGTTGCTGCTCCCCTTCAACCTCGTCTTACATCAAGAGACGCTTACCTGCTCTCCTGGAACCTTCTGTTTCCCTAGGGTCGAGGCTGCTATGGTGGAACGTAAAACCATTTGAAGCAACTACCTAGAATTCAAGCTCTTTCTTTAAGAAAAGAGGCTACTGAGACAAGAGTCTCATCAAGGGGAAAGTCATAATTAAATATCCAAGATATAGAAAGTACAACAACATCATCAATAGTTGGAGGAAAGTAAAAAATATTTTCTTATGGAGAATCTAGCACACTAGGGCTCTATAATAAATCCATCTACAAGTACAACCATAAAACAAAGAGAACACGGGCTTCTAAACCATCATGACCAGAGGAGAAATGCAACAAGAGAAACCCAATTAGCACAATGCGATAAGGGAATCCAAATTGATAGAGGGGCCATAATTGAGTTGTAGTGATCTGAATGAAAAATTGAATAAGAAAGACCCAATAGGTCTCAAAGTCATCACAATGTGATAAGGGAGTTTCACGATCAGCAAAGGGACTTAATCATGTTGTGATGATTCAAACAAAAAAGCTGGGATTCAATATTCAGCATAATCACGTGAATTTTCTTATGATTATGTGTTGTGATGACGTATTTCATGCAATCACGGGCACAGTCATGCCTTCACACTATTCGATGGCTATGACTTGTCAACCAACATACTACCAGTGGTAGTTCTGAAACTACCACCGATAGTCTTACCTCAAAGGAGCTTCAAACTACTTTCGGTACTCGTAGCAATACCATCATCGGTAATAAAATAACCAACGGTAGTTTTAAAGTACCACCAGTACAAGTAATACTACTGTTAGTACTTTCCTTGTTACCGGCAGTATCCTATGCAATACCTCTGGTACTACCACTAGACCAAGTTATAATGGCACCACCGGGTTCATTTTGACCATTGTTACAAGCTCGTCTTGCATGTTAAGCCAAAGAGATTGAGGACTTGCAAGCACGCGTACACACATTGGAGGCTGGAGCTCTAGCCCAGGGGGACCTAGTCCAAGAAGTGGTTCCTAGTCCTGCGTCCTAACCAAGACGAAGAGCTAGTTTGGACAATGACCTAGATCCAGGTTCCCTCGGATCTCCACATCATGGGGTGGTTATTTTGTCATTTTCTTAATAGAATTTATATAGCATCTTTTGCATCTATGCATTAAAAATAGCGAATGAATATTTTGCATCCATGCATGATGTATGTCTGGACTAAAACTAGTGAAGGAATCTTTTGCATTCATTAATCATCATTGATTTGCATTCCATGTAATTTTTTTTTTTGGAAAATGCATAGGGTCGGTACGTAAGAGTTAGAGTCACTAGTGCTTAGGTATTGTCACATGGTTGCTTGCTCACTATTGTGTGGTAAAATGTAGTTGTTTGCAAGGATCAATCGTTAAAGCTTTCAGCAAGTTTCAAAGCCTAGGCTTTCTACACACGTAGTAGCATCTGCTTGCGAGCATGGCCTCAATCGATGGGACCAAGTGAAAACAGGGAAGAGCTCAGTAGGGCCAAAGAAAAAATAGTTATAAGAAGCATCCATGATGCCTTTTTTGTGCGGGTATGCAATATGTAGGAGAGTGAGATGCAAACAACAGTATCCAACCTAAAGGGAATCAATAGTATGAAGAGAAGGATTCTCAAGGATGCTAAGAGCATTTTGCGATCCAAAGGAAATAAGAATCTTGTCAACTTGGTGTAATGGGAGAGCGATGGAATGATTTGGGTTGACAGTTTCATTGGAAATGACAAGATGCGCTTCAAGGAAGCATGTAATGTGGGTCCCACCCTTGCCCAAGAGTTTGACGTAGTAAGGTTGACACAAGTTTCAAGGGAGAACAAATTTAATTTCTTCAAGGATGTGCACAAATCAACTAATGATTGATCGGCTGAGGGGCAAGTAAGGAGGAAGAGTATTGGTTTTGTCTTAGAATGTCAGGGATTGCTGTGGAAAGACAAAGCAAAAGGGCTGTTTGGGGATATTATTAGGAGAACAAAACCGCAGGTCATTTTTCTACAAGAGCTAAAATGTGGGCAAAATGATGATCTTTGGTTCACATGCAATAAGCTCGAGTATGATACCTTTGTGAGTTGTCTAAACGGAGGGTGGATGGGATGGTAATCTTAATCCATAAGTCAATTAAATTAGCTTAAGCCTTTAGAGATGAAGATGGTTGTAGCTTTGGTCTCAACTGGTAGTTTCATCGTTCAATTCGTGTGTGTGTATGCTCTGAATGCCCCCTCAGAAAGGAGAAGATGCTAGCCAGTTTTAAAATCTAAGCTAGATGGGGAGTATTGGATCATTGGGGGAGGCATGGAGGGTTCTGAAGATAGATGCTCCACCAACATCCTTGTCCCAAGAGCGTGAAGCTTGGGAGGATCTCGTTCTGAGTAAAGGCCTAGTTGATTGTGTTGAATTTGATTAGGATGGTTTGTGTGGTTTCACTTGGTTGAATTATAGGGTGGGGGTTGATTTCCAGTTTGGGAGGCTCAATCAAATCTACACTTCAAACAAAGGTTGATGGATGCATGTCCCTATGAAGGGATAATACTTAATCAAGACAAGTTTGTCGGATCACATTTCGGTTGCATGGAGTTTCTGTATGCCCTTGGCTAAGATGAAACTTGTGGATGTGCCATTCTCTTTCAACAAAAATCACCTGTTGTTTAAAAAATTCCATTGGCAGATTAGAAACTAGTGGGCAAATGAGGTGGATGGCAGCCAAGAGCCATGCATGAGATGGGGTGCAGTAATTTGAAGAGTACTCATTAAAGCTAAAGATTGGGATTGTGACTACAAGCATATCAAACTAGAAGTGGAAAGGGATTTGGCGCATGCCAAGGAATCTATTAGGGTGGTGCTGGCTGTCGCTCCCGAGGATGCATATATGGCCACACTATTAGTGGAAACAAAGGTTGCCATCCAAGCTAGGGAAATCGAAGAAGCAAAGAACACAAGGAGACGAAGTCAGCAACTATGGCCGTCAATTGGTGATTGCCCGAGTAAATTTTTCTTCCAAGCCATTAAGAGAAAATAGGAGAGAGAATCTATTGACAGGGTCATGGATTCCCACGGTAATCTAATCAGTGACTTTGGGCACATAATAGGCACCTTCATCAAAGAGCTAAGTTTTATTGTTGGAGAAGATGTAGTTTAGGATGCGGGGTGGCAATCTAGTCTTAATGAGCTCCTAGATGGACTTTAGCACGAGTCTTTGACTACCCCAAAAGCCAACCAGGTAAGCCCTTTACGGCTGAGGAATTAGGTGAAGCCCTCCATGCTTTGGCCAATGACAAAGATCTGCAATCGGCCTTTTTCAAAGAATTATGAGACGTGATGGCCTAGGACTACACTGAGATGGTCAACGCGACCATGTGTAGGGGCCTTTTGAAGAACTTCCCTAAGAGTCAACAGGGTGAAATTGGGAGATTGGTGGCCAATAACAATGCTCAATACTTCCTACAAAATCCTAGTGAAAGCACTAGCCACCAGGGTTCATGAGCTATGCATGTAAGTGGTTGATGCAGAGGGCTTTATCAAAGAAAGAGAAATCTTTGACAAACACCGTATTAATGGGCATTTTTAGAGCACCACATATATTCACTTGCACACAACTATGGCCTACAAAACAAGAGTATAGTGCATAGGGAAGAGAATGTGAGGGGAAGGAAATTTCCTTTTTTAGTATAGTATTTTGCATATTTGATGTCATAAATTAACTCATTGTCCCTTTTCCAATCATTTTGACAACAAACATGACTACATTCTCAAATTTCTAGTGAAAGTTGTGATGGAAACGGGGAAAGGTAAAAAATTGGGGGTTATTACTAACGTACAACCAAAAATCACAAAGTACATAAGATCAAAGAGAAAAGCATAATTTCCAATCAATTTTATCTTCTCATTAGTTTTGTAATTAATTATTAATTAATTTTCTAATTAACAGTATTTACTAATTAACTTCTCTTAAAAAATATAATGAATTGTTAATTAATCGTCAAACTAGTTGTTATATAGTTTTAATTTCTAAATACCTCCTTAATTATTTATCAAATTATTTCTTAATCATTTACTAATTCATTTGTTATTATTTATTAATTAAATAAGATAACATGTATATGATAATCCAAGAGATGTTGCTATCAACATAGAGGTAGGTGGTGTAAAGGTACACCTTTTTTTGAAAATGATGCATAAGATATCTTCTCTTATGCCTCTAGATCTCTTCCAGAGTCATTAGTCTACTTTGTTGTAGATCATTAATGCACAATTAGAAACCTAATAGCCCATTGATGCACACTTGAACCCTCATGTAGATTGAAATCCTACATTCAAAGAAACAAAGGTTAGCAATGGAAATGGAAAGTAGAATTTAATTGCTTCTAAAAAATTTACTTGACAAGCAACCATCCCTCAAAATAGGAAACAAAACAAAATATGCATGACTATGCTTCTAGCTGATGTGTGTATCTCTAATGGGCTTGATACTTTGCACAAGCATTAATGTAAGTGAGATTCAAGGCTCTACAAAGTATCCGATATTTTTTTTCATGGTTGAACATGCATATTAAACTGGTTTCTTACCTTGAATCATGCATGAGTGTTAAAAAATATGTATAAGTGTACTTCTAGCCTATGGACCCATCTTTGATGGGCACAATACTTTAGACAAGCCTTAATCTAAGTAAGGTTAGGGCCTGTGCAAATCATCATATCCTTTGGATGTCATTTTCATGGTTGGACATGCATATTTTCTTCTTTTCTTACCTAAACCCTAAACCCTAAACCCTAAATCCTAAACCTTAAACCTTAAACCCTAAATGCTAAACCCTAAACCCTCAACCCTAAATGCTAAACCCCAAATCTTAAAAGTTAAACCCTAAACCCTAAAATATAAAATAAGCTCCTTTGTTAAAGATCTAAACCCTAAACCCTAATTTAATGGCATAAAATTAGAAAAAAAAGCAAATTCTACAAGCATTTTTTCGAGAAACCCCCATTTTATGTTGTTAATTTCTTAAAAAAATCAAAATGTGAACAATTGTTCTAGAAAACCCCCATTTTGATGTACAAAATGAAAAGAAAAATGTGAAAATATGTTTTTGGGGAGAAAAAGCAAAAAAATTCAAATCTAGGAACTTTTTTGAGAAACCCTAATTTTATGCTATCAATTTGAAAAAAAATCAAAATGGGACATGGTTTGAAAACTCACTTTTGGGTATAGATTTGATTAAAAATTAGAAATATGAAAAAAAGAAAAGAGAGGAGGGGAGGGCAGCCAACACATGTGCGTATAAAAACGGGAAGAGGGAGGAAGTGAGGGGGAGTTGGGAGAGGTAGAGGGGGAGGGAGTAGGAGAGGGAGAGGGAGAGGGGGGAGCGAAGAGGAGGGCAGAGGAAAAGTGGGGGAGGAGGAAGTAAGAAGATGGAGGGAGTGAGGGGGGAGTATGGAGAGGGAGAGGAGGGTGAGGACAGGGAAATTAAAGTCTCTCTCTCTCTTCAACCCCCCCCCTCTTTCCCCCTTCACCGTCTCCCTACTCCTCCCTCACTCCCTCCCTCTCCCTTTCACCCACATCGCATGTGGTGAGAGGAGGAGGAGGGAAAGGGAGAGGAGGGGAGGGGAGAGTTGAGCGACATGAGAAAGAGGAGGGGAGGGGAGAGCCAACATGAGAGAGAGAGAGAGACAGACAGACAGAGAGAGGGGGGGGGATGAGGGGAGAGGAGAGGCAACGAGAGAGAGAGAAAGAGAGAGAGAGAGAGAGAGAGAGAGAGAGAGGATGGAAGGGGAGAGGTAACATGAGAGAGATAAGATAGAGAGGTGAGCGACGTGAGAGAGAGGAGGGGAGAGGAGAGGAGGACGGATGCGTGAGAGAGAAGAGGGGAGAGGGGAAGGGCAACGTGAGAGAGGAGGGGAGAGTTGAGCAATGGGAGAGAAAGGAGGGGAGAGGGGAGAGGTGGGCGATGTGAGAGAGAGGAGGGGATAGGTGAGCAACATGAGAGACGAGGGGCTGGGAGAGGGGAGGGGCGAAGTGAGAGAGAGGAGGGAAGGGAGGATAGAGGAGAGAGGGGAGGGGAGTCACCGAGAGGGATAGCAGGGAATTTTTTGAAATGTCAAGGAGAAGGATAGTGGGATTTTTTTTGAAATTTCTACTTCACTCCCTCCCTCTCCTCTGTCCCGCCATAGATTTCAAATAGGAAAGAGAGGGATGGCGAGAATTTTTTTCAAATTTCAAATTAGGGAAGAGGGGAATGGCGGGAAATTTTTTGAAAATTTTTTAAAATCTATATCATCAAGTCACATGTTTTTTTTGAAATATATATCTTTTTTTTAAAGGGGGGTGGGGGGGTACACACGTGGCTCACGCGACATGTTTAGGGTGGGGGGGGGGCACATATGGCTTAAGCCACATGTTGGGGGGGGGGGGGCACATATGGCTCAAACCATATGTGGGGGGGGGGGGGGGGCACATATGGCTCAAGCCATATGTTGGGGGGGGGGGGGGGGACATACGGCTCAAGCCATATGTTGGGGGGGGGGGGGCACATATGGCTCAAGCCATATGTTGGGGGGGGGGGGGCGGGGGACATATGGCTCAAACCATATGTTGGGGGGGGGGGCACATATGGCTCAAGCCATATGGGGGGGGGCGGGGGGGGGATATGGCTCAAGCCATATGTTGGGGGGGGGGCACATATAGCTCAAGCCATATGTTGGGGAGGGGGGCACATATAGCTCAAGCCATATGTTGGGGAGGGGGCACATATGGCTCACGCCATATGTTGGGGGGGGGGGGGGGCGGGGCAGGGGGCACATATGGCTCAAGCCATATGTTGGGGGGGGGGGGCACATATGGCTCACGCCATATGTTTGGGGGGGTGGGGGGGGGAGCACATATGGCTCAAGCATATGTTGGGGGGGGGGGGGGGGGCACATATGGCTCAAGCATATGTTGGGAGGGGGGACGGGGAGGGCATATATA